>NW_021451024.1:0-303 GCF_001605985.2 Dendrobium catenatum
AGCACCGTAGAATGTACCTAGGTTGTTTTGTATTTTTGTGTAGTAAGGACTATGTGCTCGTAGGTCTTTTGTCTTTTATTTTTGTAGCTCTTATGAGCAGTAGTGAGTGTGAGGTCCTTTCAAGGACTTTGTACTATATACCTTTAATTAATGCGTAGGCCTCACTATGGGTTTTAATTAAAGAAAAAAAATTATGAAAAGGGGAAAGCCCAAGGGAATAATTGGGAGACAAAGGTTCAAGGAATATAGTAGATATGTCATAGAGGTACAAGAACTCAGAGTTCTTAAATGAATTTATTTGGA
>NW_021451025.1:0-411 GCF_001605985.2 Dendrobium catenatum
TTGAGGAGATCTTGGGACGGTCAACGGTCGACGTATTTCATTGGCTTCACAAAATTCTTGAAATTCCTTTGAAGTAAACTCTCCTCCTCGATCAGATTGCATAGCTTTGATCTCAAGGCCGCTTTCTTTCTCCACCAAGGCTTTAAACTTTTTGAATACTTCAAATACCTTCGATTTTTGCTTTAAAAAATATACCCATGTTTTTCTTGAAAAATCATCTATGAATAGAAGGAAATAATTACTCTTACCGAGAGAGCTTGGCTTGATTGGACCGCATACGTCTGTATGTACAAGTTCAAGTGGCTTTTGTGCTCTCGAATTTGACTCCTTTAGAAAGCTCTTCCTGAATTGCTTCCCGAGCAGGCAACCTTCATATAGCTGATCAGGGTGTTTGATGCAGGGCAGACCTCT
>NW_021451026.1:0-328 GCF_001605985.2 Dendrobium catenatum
TTAAGAAATGTGCCCTGTCTTATGCACTAGTCAACAATTTATTGTACCATCGGTCCTTCGATCACATGTGGCTGCGCTGTTTGGATAAGCAAGAAGCCCTGAAGATTGTTAATGAAGTTCATTCAGGACTATGCGGTGCACATCAATCGGGTCCAAAAATGAAATTGAAGATTAAAAGACTTGGATACTACTGGCCTACAATGATTTCTATTATATGAATACTGCAAAGCACTATCATCAATGTCAGGTCCATGGTGTGGTTTTATATCAGTCGCCTAATGTGTTGCACCCGACGATAGCCTCGTGGCCCTTCGAGAGTTGGGGCACA
>NW_021451027.1:0-542 GCF_001605985.2 Dendrobium catenatum
AAAGGACTAGGTTGTAAGACCCATAACTCGGCCCGCTTAACTTACAGGGCTAGGTCGTAAGACCCACTGTTATGCAACTTCTAAGGAAGCCATAAGACCTATCCAATTGAAATTCTTCAGGCAACACCTAATTTGAGCCGTAAGCCCCAAATTAAACAAACTCTTCGGGCAACTCCTAAGTGGAGTCGTAAGCCCTAAACTAAATAAATTAACCGGCAACTCCCAATTGGAGCTGTAAGCCCCAAACTAAATAAATTAGCGGGCAAACTTCTAAGGAAGCCATAAGCCCCAACCCAAATTAAATCAAACTAAAATTAAATATCACATCTAACCACTTCAGTCTACTCGGGATCCCTGAGAGGAGGCAACCCATGTCTGCTAATCAGATTCCCTAGACACTACGATCAATGATTGTTAGTGTTGGTAGATTGAAATCTATGGTATACCCGGGGACGACGGAACCATGGGATCTTGATCGGGTTTACCTCCATCTTCCCACCATTTGAGACTAAAAAAAAATCTAAAATTTATTCATCCTTAAT
>NW_021451028.1:0-268 GCF_001605985.2 Dendrobium catenatum
GGGGTGAATTGGTAATTAAAAAAAATTAACTTAAAATTATAATGAATATATTTTTGAAATGTTTTAAGAAATTAAAAATTCTAGATTTTAATTACTTACATAAGCGAATGAGTTTATCAAAAATATTAGATTTAACTATGATGATATTATGATTTTTGAAATTAATCAATAATCACCAATTTTTTCCAAGCAATTATAATGGAAGCGAAATGCAAGAAATAAAAAAGTGCAAAAAGGAAAAAATACACCAGAGATTTTTATAGGGGTT
>NW_021451029.1:0-867 GCF_001605985.2 Dendrobium catenatum
AGTAGGTGAGTATAAAGATGATGATAGGCATAATCTCTTGTCGAGGCAGTATAGTTAGTTAAGGCTGTGGGACAATTGGGGACAATTGCTTCATTAGGATCAGAGACAGCCCCGATGATTTGTGACATAGTGGAAGATATTGATAATGTTGTTCCTCTCGATGGTCCACCAGTCTGGGTAGATATAGTGCTAGTTCCTAGCCCCCATAGGATCTCTTCCCCTATGGGTTTATATATAGAAACTTTTTGTTAGACCTTCTCTTTTTATTTTGAAGAAATGTTATAAGCAATTTTACTATAATAAAGCAAAGAACAAGAACCTAGGTAATAAAATACCTATCTCATTCCTCCTTTAACAGTTTAAAAAAAAGGGGAGGAACCTTATTAATATCCAAAATATCCCAAGAAAAATCAAAAGAATGAGCATAGTTAGCACAACATTCCGCTAACTTATTGCAATCACCATTCACAAATTTAATAATCACTTGATTAAAATTTCTGAGAAAGAAGAAATCGTCTTGCCTTAAGCCATTTTCTTGGGTTATTTCTTTCTTCATCTCATTTTGAACAAAGTTCATAACAATATAATTATCTCCTTCGATAATAATTCCTTTCGCCTCATACATTGCATTTTGAATTTTAATTGCTTCCATCTCCAAAACCGAGTAGTCCCAATGCAAGCATTTAAAACCAAAGGAAAACATAAATCTGCCTTTGCTGTCTCTTATTACTCCACCAACGCCTAAACCATATGATTTGTCTAGAGAGGCATCAATATTTAGTTTAATCTAATCGGTTAGAGGGAGATTTCAAGCGGAAGAAAATAGCCTTAGCTGATTAGAATCCCAGTTGATCGAAATTAGATCAT
>NW_021451030.1:0-460 GCF_001605985.2 Dendrobium catenatum
TTGCATAAAATTATTTATTTTCAAAATTTAAAAAAAAGTTATCTAAAAAATTTAATTACTTATGCATGTAAATCCTCACTCTAAATATTATAAAAATTCAAAATAAATTAGACTAATAATTTTATCACACCTAGTCATACTTTTACATAATTTAAGGTAAAAAAAAAGCTAAATATTGCTTAAATCTTGTCTAAAATAGGATGGATTATCCTGTGCAGAGTTTTGATGTAATTTTTTGTTCGGACTCCAATGAAATGAAACCACGTGGCTTTTGTACACAACTCATCTTGATCTGTTGGTTGGGTGACACCAGCCAGGTAGGGGGCTTGACGAATCCACGTCGACAATCCGGTGACGATCGCCGGACACCGCCGGACACCGCTCCAAGAACTTCTTGGAGGAAAGATCCACCACCTAAGAATCACTCTTAGTGTAATATCAGTTTTTGCTCCAGGTTCGT
>NW_021451031.1:0-436 GCF_001605985.2 Dendrobium catenatum
AGATAAAAGAGAATAAAAACTCACTCTCTAATTTAGGGAAGAGTAAACCACAAAATAGAATCATATTCATATGATAAATGCAACAACCTAATTAAGAAAACCTGAAAGTGATTAAATGTCTTTAAGTACTATTCATATGAGATAGAATAATATAGGAAGATAAAATATATCTCAAATTTTTAATTTCAAATAGATTTTACTTTAAAAGGAAAAAATACATCACAAAAGGATATAGAGGAAGAGTGAAAATCATTAAATTTTCTTCTTTTAGATGTTTTAGACGAGTTGAGCATTGCTTACTAATTTCTAAGGCCAAAAGTAAGGAAAAAATATTATTTAAGAATTCAATATCAGAAGTAAGCTTTGATCTGATTCTTTTGAAAAAAAAAAACTTGAAAGAATAATGGAAAATAAAAAAATAAAACCACAATGCATA
>NW_021451032.1:0-323 GCF_001605985.2 Dendrobium catenatum
GCATATTTTAGTGAAAAGATAAATGATGTTCGATCTCAATATTCTACTTATGACTTGGAATTTTATGCCATTGTTCAAGCTTTGAAATTCTGGAGATGCTATCTGATTCAAAGAGAATTTATTTTGAATACTAATCACGAGGCTTTATGATTTTTGGGATCACAAAAAATCTGAACAAAAGACACGCCAAATGGGTTTTTTTTTTACAAGAATACACTTTTCATATCAAACATAAAATTAGAGTTTTTAATAAAGTTGCTGATGCTTTAAGCCGAATATCTCATATGTTGATAACTGTTTTTCCGACTGTTACTTCTTTTGAT
>NW_021451033.1:0-252 GCF_001605985.2 Dendrobium catenatum
GTTGATTAACTGCTTGATCCAACCGTTGGGATCATTTTACACTTTGTATTTATATACCTCCTGTAGCCACAGGAAGCATATGAAAAAAGAAAAAGAAGCTTTCCTCCTATCTCTCGATGTTGGTCTCTGTTTTCCTTTTATGTTTCTTCCTTGCAGGTCATGTGAAGCCGAAGCATTTCAATACAATTTCTCATGGTATCAGAGCGCCAGGTTGATTTCCTTGATCGGCTTTGTGGTTTTCGTTGATAGGAA
>NW_021451034.1:0-357 GCF_001605985.2 Dendrobium catenatum
AATTGATTTGATTTTTTAGGCTTCGTTTTATTATATCTAGTGAACGTACGTAGAGTCGGTACAGGCGCTTTTTTTGCCTAAAACCGAACGTTCCTCTGCGTACGTTCACTGGATAAAATAAAAGTTCTCGTTTGAGACACCTTTAGACCAATAATTTTTTCGTGTTTCAAGATATTTTTATATAAAAAGATAGCATTACAAAATGATAAGTAAATCTATCACTATCCGCATGCCCATTAAGATATCATGAAAGCTTATGACCAAAATACAAGTTCAATTTCACCCAAATGGTCAAATCATATCAACTACTTTAAGGTGACTCTAGCCTAGTTGTAAAGCACTAGAGGTTAACTTGAT
>NW_021451035.1:0-306 GCF_001605985.2 Dendrobium catenatum
GTCAAAATCGGAGACCGTTTGGTAACTTAAATTGCTGTTCGAACCTTCCAACAGCGCTTCGGGTCCATGATTTGGACCCATTTGGGCTCAGATTGGGTCGAACTTGGTGTCGTTGGATTCGTATTTTCGAGATGCTCAGTTTGACTATAAGCTCGCTGAAATCGGAGTTCACGTGCTCCTTAATTTAAATTTTAAAGTTTCCAACTAGCTTTTGCCTCGAGATTTGTGCTTGATCAATATAATTTTTTGACGATGTATCAAGTAAAAAATTTCTTAAAAGCAGAAAGAAATCAAAACCAAAGAGAG
>NW_021451036.1:0-634 GCF_001605985.2 Dendrobium catenatum
CTAGCCCCGTCTCCGCAGGGTTGCGCATCGCCGATGCCATGAACTTGTCTCTGAAGACGTAGCCTCCGTAGAAAGAGCTAGCTCAACGCTCCTACAGAAAAAGTAAATACCACACCTTGGTAGAGACAGTTGGGTAAGCTGGCACCTAGGCATTCATTAATGGCGGTAGAGGAACTCCCTGAGTCATCTCTTCTTCAAACATAGAGGACAAAGATCCAATCTTTTCCAACCCAAAAGCTCCCTTCTCTTTCCCTGACAAGCTTTTCACAAACACCCTATAGATCACCAACTTGTTCTCTTAGAAAGCAACTAAACTTAGTGTTTTCACTGCAAACAGAAGAAGAAACAAATTGAGTTGTTTTAATTAATTATATCTTATCGTAGCTGCCTTCCAATCTATACTCGTACATTATCCACTCTGTCTTCTCTCCTTTGGGAGCTCTGCCTCTGTAAAAGACTAGTGTTTTTTTCATTCCAACAAGGAGATTCGAATGATTCTCCATTCGAATCTCCTTCTATATCCTTGCCTGTAGATTTCCAATATCCAGCATCAGTGGTTCTATGTGTTCGAAGGCCAATCGAGTACTTTGGACCTCATTCACAAAAGAAGTAACCTTCATGCCGCCAAGTTTTG
>NW_021451037.1:0-320 GCF_001605985.2 Dendrobium catenatum
TAAGCCACTTGTTTATATTTATTGATACATTATCAAAGATCACGTTGATCAGGCATGAATCACGATGCATATTTAAATTAGAAATTTCCAAAATGAAATTGAGGGTCATCCTAAGTCTAATTATTTCATGCTTATAATCAAATTGAATGCTTCAATGAGATGAACCCAAATACCGAAAGTGGTCTGATCCGAGTCTGAATAAACTAAGCTATAGCACTTGAAGCATAATTGAAAACATCATGATATTAATTGGATGACCAAATGACCTTCAAATTTTGCATGCTTATAATCAAATTGAGTGTCTCGATGAGACAAATCCA
>NW_021451038.1:0-273 GCF_001605985.2 Dendrobium catenatum
GTATTGATTGATAGACACTGCTACGATGATTGGATATGGACTGGAAGCACTTGCTGATTTGATTGCTGAGACATATTGAGTTATCGATATTTGTACCGCTGTATTGATTATCGATTATTGATTTCCGTACTGCATTGACTATTGATTTGATTTCCGCTGGACAGACTTGATTTCATTAACTCTGGATTTCCGCATTGCATAGACTCATTGACCATTGATTGACTTGATTTACATTGACCTGCATATTGATAGCATCGCCGTGCTTTGATTTTA
>NW_021451039.1:0-482 GCF_001605985.2 Dendrobium catenatum
AAGATCTGATATTGAACTGCTAATTAACAAGCTCGTTCTTTTTCCCAGATCTTAAAAACTAGAATAAAATTCATAGTGAGCTACAACAGCTCAACAGGCCACACAAACTAATTTAAAATTCAAAGTTCTTTTATTAAATACTTTTGTTGAATATATAAAGGCAGTTAAATGTTGTGTAATAAATCACAGTACTGAGAAATTAATTTAATAAGAGCATAGTAGTTATCTAATTATTTAACTATCAATATGAGTATATAAATAAATCGAAATTCATATCATAAAGCAGTTCATATCACATATTTTGATTAAAAAAACTTTCAAAGAATTTTAGCCTCTTATGACTCCATTTTGTGCTTATAGCACTAGAATATATTCGTAGGAACTAGAACATGACTCAGCCACAATAATATGCCTTATGGATACCATAATATTTACAGAGAGAGATAAAATCTCAAAGAATGCTAGCCCCTTATATTTCTTAG
>NW_021451040.1:0-1070 GCF_001605985.2 Dendrobium catenatum
GATAGCCAAATTCTGATATCATTAAGACCTTCAAATGTCTGACAAATGGTTCACGATCAAGGGATTCAATATCGTTCGTCCATTCAAAACACTCCACATGTGCCCTTGATCCTCCTCCTATTTACGGGTCATGACATCCTCAAAAAACTATAAATAACCCCTCATTTCTCTTGAGAGGGGACCCAAGCAAGAAGAAGAAGAGAAGAAGGAGAAGAGAAGATCGAGAAGGAGGATAGGATGGAAGAAACTCCTTTTTGAGACCACCATAGGAATTCTGTCCGACTTCCACCAGACGTCTGAATTCTATCAAACTTCCACAGTGATGCCAGAATTTCGCTCGACTTCCAAGGGACATAGGAACTCTGCCCAAATTCTAAGGGACGCCAAAATTCTGCCCGACTTCCACGGGACGCCGGAATTCCTCCCAACTTCTAAGTGACGCCGGAATTCCGCCCGACTTCCACGGGACGCCGGAATTTTGCCCGACTTTCATAGGACGCAGGAGTTCCGCCCAGCTTTCAAGTGACCCCGAAACTCCGTCTGATCTCCAAGTGACTCTAGAGTTTTGCTCAAATACCATCAAACACCGGAGTTCTCCCCGGCCACCGACTAACGTTAGACTTCTAACCGACAACGGACCTTCGCTCATCGTCAAATTTCTACCTAACACCGAACTTATGTCCGTTGTTAGATATTTGCCAGATAACTATCCAAAGTGAGATTTTTATTCATTGTTGGACTTCTACCTGACACAGTCATTCCGACCTCCGTCGCCAGACAACGGTCTTTATGACCTCAATCGCCCACCGACTACGTCGCCCATCGACAGCCCTCCTTCTAATCAAATGAACACTTCAACAATAACTTTTTGTATTCCCACTATGTAATGTACTGCATATGATGTACATAGAGCTAAGGCCTTCCCCCGAAGGAAGGGTTTCATTTGTAATCAACTGCATATACTAGTAGATTCATTTAAACTGGGCTAGGCCCCATGATTTTTCCCCTTTTTCAAGAGTTTTTCACTTAAAATTTTTGGTGTTTCATAAATGTTGCACCCACTCTCTTTT
>NW_021451041.1:0-243 GCF_001605985.2 Dendrobium catenatum
AAAAAGGCACAAAATTAGCCCAATGTCAAAATATGCATAAAAATGTGCCCAAAAATTTGAAAAAGATGCGCAAAGAGCCACATATGGTAATTCTCTTCTTTTCAAATTCTTTCAATCTCTTAATTCAAATTGATCTTATGTTCATTTATATTCTATTCAACTTTGAAATATATAATTTTTATACATCTCTCTTGTAATTATTTTCAATATTTGAATGTCTAAATTGAATCATGTCTTTGATAA
>NW_021451042.1:0-320 GCF_001605985.2 Dendrobium catenatum
GCTCAGTTCGACTGTAAGCTCGCTGAAATCGGAGTTCAAGTGCTCCCGGATTTAATTTTTGAGGTTTCTAACTAACTTTTGCCCGATCAAGCTAATTTTGTGATGACGTATCAAAACTGTTTGGTAGAATATAAGATTTCATTAAGCAGGATTTCGTAAATCCTCCAAATCCGAATTTACCAAATTATGAGGGGCTGTTTGGTAGCACCCAAGATTTCATTTAAGAAGGATTTCATAAATCATCTAAATCTGAATTTACAAAATCCCGAGTGGGTTAAATCATGAAAATTGTTTGACAACATTTATGCTAAATCCTATGC
>NW_021451043.1:0-1408 GCF_001605985.2 Dendrobium catenatum
TCCCTTCTCCATCTACTTGATCTTGACTACCCTGTAAGCACTTGTGTTATCTATCATAAATTGTACAATCAATGCTCTATAATATCCTTTGTCACTCCATCAAACAATCCAAAATTGTAATATGCATTCTTTCCCAGATCATATGCTTCTACATATTTAAAAAAAAAAGTTCCATGAAAATTAGTTATCAACATGTTAATGAGACTTATATTCTTAATGTCAAACTACCCATTAGACATGATTGTCACACCAGTCAAACTCCAAGTCCATTAGTTTCCTCAATTGCTTTCTTCATGTTGCTCAACTCCTTCAAAACCCAAATTCTTCAGTCCTATATGGACAGGGGTTTTAAGCTTCGATCATAAGCAGTTAAGCACCAATAAAATGGATCATTCTGCAATAAGAATGGAACGTTACTGCATTGAATGGAAAGACGTTTCATTAAAAACCCTCCAAATATCCACGCAGATTCGTATGTGAGCCTCTCATCCTCCAAACTTATCATTTAATGATACATGGGACCTCCTACACCTCTACAAGACATTGGTGATAAGGATGAGGAAGAGCCCCGACTATGAATTTCACTTTCATAATATGAGCAAACATCAACTCTATCATCAAACTATCGTAGTGCCATATGCTTCGACATCATCAATTTATTCATATATCAACAGTATCTTTTCTTTTACTATTTCTAACACTTTAGTACATGATGCCACATTTTAGTGAGAGCCGAAGGGGTGATCTTTCATCCTTGTAACACCCACCTTAACTTCCTTCTCGCAATAATGGGACTTCAAGTGATGATATAATCATTGCTTCCTCCAACATCAACTTGAACACTATATCTCCATGGCGAGTCTATTCAGTGACCTGTTATGAATTTTTCCTTGCATCTAACAACTTCGTATAAAACCCTAGAATACAAAATTTAATTCAAATTTGATAACACAAAAATATTCAAAAATAAATAAATAACCTAACTAAGCCATTCAAAGAAATTATATTGACTCACAAAAAAAAAATTAAGAATTAGATATTTTAACCTGCTAAAGAAAAAAATTTCTTGGCGAAGGAGAATTGGATAAGCCAACAAGTAATTGTGAGGAACAAGCAGGACGAAGTCTCGGTCTCGGTCTTGGTCTTACTGCGTGTGTGTGGCTTTTACAGTGTATTTATATTTTAAAGTAGATAGGATTGTTTATAAATTTAAAACCCATCTTATTGCAAAAGATTACGCCCAATCATGTGATAGTAAACATCAAGAAACTTTCTCATTGACAGGCTTAACATAATTCAATTTTTGCTCTATTTGGCAGCAAATTTGGACTGGTCTCTACAACAAATTGATTTTAAGAATATTTTTCTTGATGTGAGCCTTTAAGGAGGCAGTATATATGGAGATTTA
>NW_021451044.1:0-202 GCF_001605985.2 Dendrobium catenatum
AAGTTGTTTTAAGAAGCAGTAAGAAAGCCGTCCCAAATGAAGCCTAAGTTAAGCTACGGTCATTTTGCTTGCTTGGAAAACTGGTTTAAATGGAAACGAAATTATTTTATTCACCAAATTCTATTAGGTTTCTATTTATAATATTCATGTGAATGTACTATTAAGACCATGGTTTAAAATTGCGCAATATGAGGCTCGCCTT
>NW_021451045.1:0-255 GCF_001605985.2 Dendrobium catenatum
ACCATGATCTAAGATCGACTGCGTAGGGTCTTCGAATTTTATTTCATCCCGCCCAGATCTAAGATCAATGGCGCTGGGGCTTTGAATTTAAAACCATCCGCCCGGATCTAAGATCACGGCGCAGGTTTTTGAATTGTGAAACCATCCGCCTAGATCTAAGATCGATGGCGCAGGTCTTCGACACCTGTTTGAAAATTATTTCTCTCCACTATTCTCTCTTTTTATTAATGATATAATATTTTATTATTTATATAT
>NW_021451046.1:0-422 GCF_001605985.2 Dendrobium catenatum
GGGGGGGGGGGGCGGCATAGCTAGAGAGAGAGGGAGTTAGGGAGAGAGGGGGAGGGGTTTCCAATAATAAAAGATGACTAGGAAAATATTAAATTAAATCCAAACCAATTTAATTTTAAATTTGGATTCAATCAAAAACTTTCCATAAATAGAATTTCCAAATTTGGAAAGAAATTGAAATTTGAAATTCAAATTTCAATGAGAAGTTGGGGAGGGAGATGTGGGGAGTTGGTGGAGAGGAGAGAAGGCCGGCGGCAAGGTGGCCGGCCGGCGAGGCTAGGGTGGCCGGCGGGTAGCTCTAGGGGTGGTGGCAACAATGGCTCGAGCTTCTTTGCTTCCTCTTCTTTACTTGGGATCTTCTCTCGTGGAGAGGCAAGATACTAAAGGTTGCAAGCCTTGGATTATTTCTCCAAGTGAACTCA
>NW_021451047.1:0-250 GCF_001605985.2 Dendrobium catenatum
TATGCACATAGCTGTTCATGTTTCTTTATTTAATAGTCGAGTATTTCAAAAAGCATTTAAAATTATTTGATTACTTAAGCAAACATTCATGAATGAACTGCAATCGAGCCAAGTCACGAGTAACTTGTTAAACGCTCGGTTTAGTTATTGCCCTACTTGATTGTAGCCCAAACATAATTGAATGAATTTTTTTATTAAGCAAAATAAGTTTGATCAATTAAATTAAAGGCCAACTGATTAGTACTTCACT
>NW_021451048.1:0-5471 GCF_001605985.2 Dendrobium catenatum
AATTTAAACAGTTTTCCAAAGAAGAAAAACTTGGAATACCAAAGCCCCAAAAGTTTAAAACTTCCACAGTTTTGATCAGATTTCCACAACCTGAAATAATATGTTCTGTATTCTCTGATATCCCACATCCTCTAGGACAATTATCAAATTCTTGGAGCCTTCTATAACATAAGAATTTGTTAGTAGGAATGGCTTCATTAAGTAGTCTCCACCAAAACAACCTTACTCTTGGAATAAGCTTAATTTTATCAAGCCCACAGATACCCGTCAGCATAACAATTTTCCAAAACTTCACAAGCTAAGGACGTCAGTGATTTACCCAAAAATTTGAGAATAAGCTCCATCCGATCTTCCTTGCTCTCGTTGAAATGAACATTTCTGATAATTTCCATAAGTTCTGCACCAAAGAATTTTTGTAGCTCCTGCACATCCCATCTTCCATCCTTAATGAAATCTTCCACCATATAATTATCTTCAAGCAAATAATGAGTAAAAGTAGGACATTTCAGTAAGCTTTTGTCATAGATCCACGTATCTTTAACAACATTTATTAAGTTCCCTTTACCAATTTCCCATCTGATGATTGGCTTTAAAAACTTTCCTCCATTCTTAATCAATTTATAAGCAGTAGAACCCGTTCTGCTTGAAGAATCTTCTGACATTATATGACCATATTTAGGATACAAAACTTTATGTATAAGAGAATCAGTTGCATGATAATACCTCCATGTTAATTTTACTCATAAAGGACCTTCCTTTGAGCAAGAATTGATCCCCATACCTCCCACTTTCTTCGGTTTACACAGAGTATCCCAGCTAATATAATGAAGACCTTTTTCCCGGTTCCCTTTACTCCAAATGAACTTCCTGCAAGCTTTCTCAATTTCCAACATAATTCTTTTTGGTACTAAAGATAAGGTAGTATAAAATGTTGGTAATGCTAATAAAACAGAGTTGATTAAATTCAACATCCCAGCCATTGATAAGAGTTTGCTTCCCCACATACCAATCTTCTTCAATGCATTATCCAAGATGAATTGGAAATCAGAACCCTTCATCCTTCTCAAAGCCATTTTAGTACCTAGATAGTTGAATTCCTGTAGTTCTTTAAATTTTATAATTTTGCAAATTTTCCATCTCTTCCTTCTATTAACATGTTTACCAAAAAGAATACCAGATTTTTGAAAATTGACCTTTTGATCCGTCCAATCACAAAAATCCATGATAATCTTTTTAACAAGATTGATAGACTCCAACTTGGCTTCAGAGAACACCAAAATGTCATCAGCATAAAGCAAATGGGAAACTTTAGGACTCCTTGCTGAAACACTAATACCAATTGATTTACCCCTTTGATAGAAAGCATTTGTCAATAGTTGTGCACATAAAACAAATAGAAAAGGGGATAAAGGACATCCCTGTCGAAAGCCACTTTTTGCTTCAATCCGTTTAGAACAAATACCATTAATAACCAAAGAAAAGCTAGGATCAATCACACATTCCATGACCAAATCAGCAAAGAAATCTGGAAAACCAAAATATCTAAGAGCTTTGTTCAAAGTAGGCCAACCCATGGAGTCATAAGCTTGCTCCATATCAATTTTTAAAGAAACCAAACCATTAGCAGATTTGGAATGCCTAAATTTATGAAAAATATCATGGGCCACAAGAACATGATCCGAAATGGATCTACCTTTCAAAAAAGCTACTTGTTCATTAGAGATCAACTTCGGTGCAACATTTAATATTCTATTAAGAATAATTTTTGCAGCAATTTTATAAACTGAATTGCATAAACAAATAGGCCTGAAATGAGAAGGAGAAACTTGATCCTTCACTTTAGGAATTAAAACAATGTTGGTATTTTTCTAATCATTATTCATTTTACCACCAACAAAAAAATGATCCATAGCACTCCACAAATCCTTTTTTATAATGTTCCAAAAGAATTTAAAAAAGGTATAAGTCATACCATCTTGTCCGGGAGAAATGTTGCTTCCAAGCTCCTTTATGACCTTTTCAAGCTCTTCAATAGAGAATTTCCTTCGCAGATACTCTTTGTCTTTTTTCACTAAGACAGAATTCGGTAATGGCCATCCCAGCAAAACACACAATCTTTTCTTCCATTTGATGTTAAAAAACTGGAATAATATCTCCTCTATACCCTCTTGATCTTCCACTAAATCTCCTTGCATACTTTTGATACTATGGATGTAGTTGGAATTTCTTCTAGCATTGGCAAAAGCATGATAAAATCTGGTATTAGAGTCCCCATCCGAAAGCCATTTGATTTTGGCTCTTTGTTTCCAGATTGTATTAATCTGATTTAATAAAATGCTGAGTTCTTCCATACAAGCTTTTAATCTCCATTGTTCCTCAGATGTGAATTCCACTCCTCCCCCTTCCTTTTCCTGTAAAGTAATAATCTCCTTTTGAAGATTATCTTTGGCTAGATTAATATCCTTGAACTTTGATCTGCTCCAATAATGAAGATCCCTTAAAACTCTTTTCATTTTCTGATTCAAAATTTGAGCTGGATCACCCTTTGCATTTTTCTTCCAAGACGAAAGTACAATATTGGTAGCAGCTGGAATAAAAGTCTAGACTTCCTCAAATTTCAAAGTTTTGCTATGTGGAATGAATTTTAACAAGTTTAAAATAATCGGACAGTGGTCCGAAGCAAGTCTTGCTAAGTTCTTGATCAATAACCTGTGACAAGAATTGAAAGCTGCAGAATTAACCATGCATCTATCCAACTTTTCCAAGATTCTTTCAGCACCAATCTTATTGTTACACCAAGTAAACTTGGGTCCACTACTAGTAACTTCATGTAAATCATTACATGTTATAAAAGCCTTCATTTCCTTTGAAACCATGTTTAAACTAAACTTCCTCCCTCCTTTTTTCTCCTCTTTAGACAACAAACAATTAAAGTCTTCCCCAATGACCATTGGTGTATTTTTCACCAAAACCTTCTCAAGGCAATTCCATAAATGCCAACGTTTGTATACATCTTTACTAACATATATAGTAGCAACTCTTCAACATCCCTTGTTGATAACCTCAAGATCCCCAACAGCAAATTGAGAAGAAGCCTACACAATATTGAATTTAGCAATATCATTTCTCCAAATCAGTAAGATACCCCCAGACAATCCATCAGAAGGAACAAAAAAGAAGTCCCAACCATCTCCAAAAATTTCTTCAACAAGCTTATTATCAATCAACATCAGCTTAGTTTCTGATAACCCAAGAAAAAACACATCATTTTCTCTGATAAACTCCTTAGCATAAAGGGAAGTAGCCTTTTTCCTAACTCCCCTACAATTCCAGAAACCAATAGAAGACATTAATGAACCGAGGGGAAGAGGTTCCCCGCCCTTTTTTTATCATCTCCTTCCCATTTCCTACTCCTGGGATTTAGCTTAATAGGTCCCAAACCTTTTAATTGTTTTGTACCTTTCTTTTTGGAATTGCCCGAGACATTCTCCAAGCTATTTCCTTTATCATCCCTCAATCCAACTGTAGAAGAATCAAACCTGTTGTCCTCAACAGGAACCGGAACAATTCCCCATCCAGAATATGTTTTTTAATAACATTTGAATCTTCATCTTCAGCAACTTCTTCAATTAACTCCCCTTCCTCACTCATATTGAATAATACTTCAAACTGATTAGGATTGCACATAATATTAGCTTTGTTAATACTATGCTCTTCCTTGTTAATGACTGAATTGATATCAACTTTTTCCGCTACTTCTGTGCTATCACCATCCTTCTTATCCATTTGAATATCAGAATCACGTAGAAAAGAATTATTGATGTCTTTACTTTGGATATTAATCACCTCCTCAGTTGCTTTATTTTTATTATCTCTTACCGGAATCCTCCTCAATGTATTTTGAAAGTTGTTGATCTTCTTCCTCCTATTCCCATAATCGACATGGATCCAAGGACCATATCCTTCTTTATTTTCAATAGAATTCAAGTTATTCACCACCTTATGACTACCTTTATTACCAATAACTTTCCCATCTTCCTTAGCATCCTTTAAAAAACCTTTACAAGAATCTGTTTCCGGACATACCTCAGAACAATTTTTTTCCTCATGCCCAATTTTTCCGCACCTGAAACAGATTTGAGGGATTCTTTCATAGCAGATTTTCTGGAAGAATTTTCCCATAGCTCCTTCAACCCAAACTCCCTGTTGTAGTTTTTCATCCAAATTGATTTTGACACAAACTCGAGCATATTCTCTCCGGCCCCATTGAAACATGTTTTCATCTATAAGAAAAGGCTTACCAATCATTGAAGTAATTCGACATACATTCACTCTATCCCAGCTTTGTAATGGAAGGTTTGGTAATCGGATCCACACCAGAGCTGTCAACCCTTTCAAGGAAAAAGGGTCAAAATTTGGAGACCATTTGTCTATCCCAATAATGCTTCCATTAACATACCATGGACCACTATTTAAAACAGAATTCATAGCTTCAATCTCTTCAAACGCACATAATACCCATCCATTACCAAGTAAAGTCATATGAAATTTACCAAACTGTTCCCACTGCCTCCTTAACTCCTGCCCAATAATGTGATACGAAGAAAAACCCAACAGCTTGACGACTAATGATTTATGTAACCTGGAACTGTTCTCAGATTCAAATTGCTGGTTTAATTTGACCACCCCATCTACTAGGAAACCTTCACCAATATCAAAATCAATAGTTTTAAAATTCTGTTTTAAATTCCAGACACTCCTTCCAGAGTTTGTTCTTTGGGGGACATAAATTGTATTCTTGATACCAATAGAATAGTTTCCCAAAGAAGCCGAATCACAAAGACGAACATTGTTCCAACCTTCTTGTTCTGACGGAATTCCAGTAATGATTGATCCATTACTGTTATCTTTCACCTTTTCTTCATTACCAGAAGATGAAGGCGCATCCTTCAATAAATTTCCCAAAAGAACTTCGCCATTGATACCAGAATCATCTTCAACTCTTATTCCTTTTGTGAACTCCATATTTAAACCAGGACAAGAACCATTACTTCCAGCCTTCATATCTTCAACAATTTTAACCACCTGTTTTCCTTTTCCAACACAATCCAAATTCTTTCTTGGAGAAAGATATCCTCCCTCATTAATAATAAGAGGTTTAACAGATTTAAACATCAAAACAGCTTCGCGATCAAACACCTTGTCAACGTTCCCAAACGCAGGAGGAGATAAAGAAAGATTCTTATGATTAAGAATCTTGATCAGAGGAATAGATGAAGAACAAAAATCTCCAGCTCCGACGGAAGGAGGCCGCCGGCCCTCTACCGTCATCGGAGAAGAGACCCGAAGCGGGAAAGCAGAAAATAAAAAAACGTAACTTTCTCTCTCTAAAAAACTGGGACTATCTCTCTCTAAAAAGACTTGATCTAATGTGATGGAATATGCTTAATAGATCTAGTTAGGTGTCTTTA
>NW_021451049.1:0-204 GCF_001605985.2 Dendrobium catenatum
GGTAGCTAGATACATTAGGAACTGTACATACTACCTCAACGCGTCCATCATAATCAAAACAAATTCTACACAGTAATCTAAAATGGTTAACATATATTAAAAAAATGCCCTATACTAGACAATGGGCTAGATTTGGTAATTTCCATCTCACGACTTTGGGGCTTGATTGGATTCTATGTTCCTTTTCAAAATCGGAAGCAGTTG
>NW_021451050.1:0-1121 GCF_001605985.2 Dendrobium catenatum
CGGGCTATGCCACTCTAGGAAATCTATAAATAGACCCATCCTCCCTCTTGAAAGGAGGATCCAAGCAAGAGAGCAAGAGAGAGATCGGAGATCGCTCTTGCCTCTGCGACTACCGCCTAGAGTTCCACTAGGCCACTACTTAAGGCCCTGAGCTCCATCGAACCACCACTTGAGGCCCTGAGCTTCACTGGAACACTACTTGAGGCCCTGAGCTCCGCTGGACCACAACTTGAGGCCCTGAGTTCCGCCGGGCCACCACTTGAGGCCCTGAGTTCCGCCAGGGCCACCACTTGATGCCCAAAATTATGTCGGACTGCCACAAGAGTATCGGAGTTCTGCCGGACCACCACCTGACGCTCGGAGTTCTGCTGGTCGACTACCTGGTGCCTAGAGTTCTATTGGCAACCCCTGAGGCCCGAAGTTTTGCCGAACCACCACCTGACGCCCGAAGTTCTGCCAGGCGGACCCCCACCTAAGGCCTTGAGTTCTGCCGGACCACCACCTGAGGTCTGGAGTTTTGCCGGACCATAACCTGAGGTCTGGAGTTCTGCCGGACCACCACCTGACGGCCGGAGTTCTGCCAAACCACAACCTGGTGCCCGAAGTTCTGTCGTTCCACCATCTGAGGCTCGGACTTCTGCTGGACCATCATCTGAGGCCCGGACATCTACCGAACCACCACCTGAGGCCCGAACTTCTGTCGGGCCATCACCTGACACCTAGAGTTCTATCGAAGTATCGCTCTACTACTATGGTCTTTCTGACCTCGATCTCATGCTGACTACGGTCTTTCGACCTTCATCACTTGACAATGATCTTTCTGACCCCGGTCTTCTGCCAACTACGGTCTTTCGAACCCCTGTCTCCTGTCGACTATGGTCCGCCCGACCTCCGTCGCCAGACAACAATCTTTCTGACCACAATCTCCTGCCAACTATGATCCTTCCTACCTCTGTCGCTTACTACAGTCCTTCCAACTTCCATCAGTAGACAACGATATTTTTGACCTCAGTCTACTGTCAACTACGATTTTTCGGACCCCTATCTCTTGCCGATTACGGTCCTTCCGACCTCTGTCGCCTACACGGTCCTTCTGACCTTCATCGCCAACAACGATCTTT
>NW_021451051.1:0-1710 GCF_001605985.2 Dendrobium catenatum
CTTGTTTGCTCTATATGATATCACAAATCTTATGGGTAGGCTGCCTTAAGGAATTGAAGATGTTGGTAAAAATTATTTTTAATTACATAACATATCAAATAATAATAACTTTACAAAATAAACTAAACTTAAGTATTACCCTGTAGTTTTATATATACAAGCCTCTCCCTATTATTGTAGGCTCCCTAGCCCCAACTCTTGCTTGTGTTGATGGTCCACCTTATTCTGGCTACACATAAAGTGGGTAATAATAGGGGTAATGATAAGGATGGTAGGGTTAGGTTAGTGGAGTGGATTTAAATATTGGTTGGGGTAATATGGATAGAGTGGAGCCTATCTTTCTGAATCTTTCTGAATCAAGGAGCTGATCACATTGACATTATGTGGAAGCACACGGGACGGTCCATTGCAGCTCTTTTGCAAGAGTCAATCCATAAGTTTTATGAGGATTGCAAATTCTGGAAATGGATGAAGTGTGTCAAGTGAAGACCAAAGGTTGAATTATTTTGGTGGAGGCTTCTTACTGCAGCAATTCCTAGTAATTCTTTCTTTTTTCATAGGAAAATTTCTCAAATTACAGGATGTCCGAGAGGTTGCAATTTGGAGGAAAATACGAATCATATTACTGCAGGTTGTGGTAAACTAAAGAAGGCTTTTTCGTGGCTTTCTAAGTGGGGATATCTTCTTCCTCGAGCTGACAGTTTTGAAGATTGCTTAAAGTCATTATAGTTGCTATCTAAAAGAAATCCAATACTTGTAAACATTTACTGCAATGTGGTTTTTCTAACATGGAAAAGTAGGAACCTGTTAGTTCACGAAGGGAGAGAAGAAACAGACTTTTTCATTGCAGCAAGCTCTCTCTCCATGGCTGTTATTATACCTTTAATTAATATCCATTCGGAAAACTGGGATGTCAACCAGCAAAAACTGTTTCCCTCTTGGCGTCCTCCTCCTCCCGGATGGTTAAAAATCAATGTGGATGCAACGATATGCAGTAATTATTTGGCCGGTACTGCTTGAGTTTGTAGAGATAATAAAGGAAGAATGTTACTAGCTTTTGGTACTCAACATGTTCATTGGGATATTGGTCATTCGGAACTTCATGCGGTTTATATGTTAAAGAATTTTTAACAAGATTGGATGGTTGAAGCTCAAGGAGTCATTATCGAAGAAGATAACTTCAACATCTTCAAGAGACTTCAACAAGCTTTGAAAAGATTCAAGAATAAAGGTTCTCTTGAAGAATACTTAACCTTTGTAAGTGAGTTTAATCAAATTGCTTTTAGTTTTACTTCTAGAAATGGTAATAAGTTAGCGGACTATTGCGCTAATTTGGCTTTGACAAAAAACTTTATTTGGCATGATCTTTCTAGTATTGAAATTCCTCCTTCATTCTTGTTCATTTTGAAGGAATATTTCAATTGGCTAGATGATTATACCTAGGTTGTAATCTCTTTACTATTTTTTCCTCTTTTAATGCAAGGTTGCATTTCTCCTAAAAAAAAAAAATAATAGGTTCAAATTATATGTAACATAAGGGGTCCTAATTGATTGATTTTATGACATAAATATAACATCCATAAAAAAACTACATTAGTTATTCAAATACATAAAAAAATCTTCCATTGAACATTACCTATAAGATAATAAAACTTAGAATTATTATTTTTGGAAAGTTATGTTTTGCTCTTATTAGACATTTACATTGTG
>NW_021451052.1:0-303 GCF_001605985.2 Dendrobium catenatum
AGCAGAAAGAGAGAGATCAAGACACTCGATCTTTTTTACGTGGAAAACCCGAAGAGGGAAAAACCACGGGGCCTCACCCAGGTGAAAAGATTCCACTAAACTTGAGTGAATTATAAGGGTTGGCCCTTCCCTCGATTTAGAGGTGGTCAGATTATAGTAATTTGAAGAGCTAGTCAAAGGACCGATGACGATCGGATGAAAATCTGACGGCTTTTGTGCTAAAGTTTGGCTGATAAGGAACGATCCAGTGAAGGTCTGACAGTGAACGGCGGCCGGGCGGTGGTCCAGCGATGGTCAGGCTGA
>NW_021451053.1:0-299 GCF_001605985.2 Dendrobium catenatum
AATAAAATGACATATATGCAAAATTAATAGGTGAAATCACAATATGAACTTGTCAAAATGTCAAGATGATGATATATATCACATATCAAAAGTTATACAGTAGAAGTTTACTAGTATATTTTTATCAATTTTGTGAGAAAAAAATGAACACAACTCAAATTTATCAAAAATAAAAATAGGGTTAAGATTTTCAACTACAATCAAGCACTTTTCATAACTGAAGTGACATAATGTAAAGACCATTTTTGCTCCCAAGTTCGTTCGGACGAAGTTGGATCGTCCGGGACGATCGGTACAGG
>NW_021451054.1:0-902 GCF_001605985.2 Dendrobium catenatum
CGACGAGCTTGTTAGGCGACACGTCCGAATGACAGAGATAGAATCCCTATCCACTCATTACTTTTTATACTAATGCCTTTTTTATTTTGAGTAATAAGTTCAGCCACCGCTCCTAATTTAGATTTTATTTGAGATAAATTTTTTTATTTTTTAAAGCATATTTTTTATTAAATTATTTTACTAGAAAATAGTTTTAAAAATCAATAAAAAAAAACTATCCTAAAAAAGAAGCTTAATTGCTTAAAATTTGCTCTGACCTTAATTAAAAATTATTTAGCTATGGAAAAATATTAATGGAAACTTATTTGAATATTATTATTTGGGTTTTAGAATGAGGATTGAAAAAAAAATCAAAGAAGCATCAAAGATTGTTCGAAGAAGACTTCATCAAGGCGTAAAAAGGTTTTGTGTGATCTTAGAACATCATTAAAATAAATACTAGTAGTATTTATCAAGTTTCTATTATTCTATCTATGTTGGATGAAATCATGAAATGTCAAGCAAAATTCAAATTTACTATTTCGCATTCCTAGTCTCTTTTGGATTACTGAATTGAGTTATCTTTTGTTTTTTCATGCAAATGTATGCTCTAATTCAGGGGCGGAACCAGGTATAATTTTTAGGCGGGGCAAACTTATAAGTAACTATTGACAGATATATCGGGGGTTCAAGGGGGCAGCGACCCCTAGCGGGATTCGACATGCTCGGTCAGGTCGCGGGGTCAAGGGGAATTGCCCCTGCAGGGGTTTTCAGGGGCAGCGCCCCCGGAACAAAATTTGATTTACTATTTCTCTTTATATATGGTTCATTATTCCTTGGCAATAACACATCTACATAATGTGTTTAATTATACACGGGACAATTGCCTAAATACCATAATATTTTAAAACTTTTAGGAGGGA
>NW_021451055.1:0-312 GCF_001605985.2 Dendrobium catenatum
AAAAAGAAGTGTTAAAGGAAGAGGCGTCTGAGGCAAAAAATTTGACTCCACAACCTGTTAGGAGAAATAAGAAGTATGTCAGACAGCCCGCCACCTACATACTAGTTGAGGGATACCACTGAGCGCCACGCCCTCCTTCTTCCAAGACAGAGGGTATTGTGTTGACTGGGTCTGAGAGAGGCCACCATTCTATTGGTAGACTCCCGGTACCCTCTTCCAAAGTTGTAAGGTTGGCTTCAGTAGTTGTCAAACCTAAGGGAAATGAAGCTCTGAAACATTTGGATATCAAGGGCAAGAGGCCCAAATCCCCTG
>NW_021451056.1:0-1210 GCF_001605985.2 Dendrobium catenatum
TGACGTAAATACAAATTAGATTTAATATTCTAATAAAATGATGATGATGAATAAGAGATGACGATCAGACGATGATAATCAGATGCGTTTGCAAGTATGGATCAAGTTGACTCTAGGTTAGTCCAATAAGTCTATACTATTATTCTAGATTTAACCAGTCAATCCTAATTAGATTTAGGTCAATTGGGTCAAAATACAAGTTAGGATTATGTCCTAAATAGCCTGTCCTGTCGCGTGCTAAGGTTTCATTTAAGACAATTTTTTTTTTATTATTTTGTAAAGCTGTTTTAGAGAAAATAACTTATTAAAATTGTTATAAGAAGCAACTTTTTAATATAATTTTTTTTAAAACAGTGAAAAAATGGACAAATTGAAATTGTGAGTATGGTCTGAAAAATAAAAGAATAAAAAATATATTCCGAATGATGCGTAATTAAAATTTGACTATTACTTTTTTGTTGTTTTATCACTATTTTTCATAAATTTATGCGGTATAAAATTTCTTTCAGCAACCAGAATAACTAAAGCTTTGTTTGTGACGGCTTGTTTATTGCTATCTAAAACAGTTTTTTAGTACAAAATTTTTTAGTTTAATAAATTTTTATACTAAAACTCTACTTTAGAAAGCAATAAAAAAGTCATCCCAAATAAAGACTAAGGCCTCGTTTGAGACGGCTTTTTTACTGATTCTTGAAGCAGCTTTTTAATACAAAAAATATAATTTTTATACTAAAAGGCTGCTTCAAGTAGCAGGAAAAAAGCTGTCCCAAACGAAGCCTAAGTTACTTACCTCACAACAACTTCAGAATTAATTTTATAAAAAATTACAGTTGTCTCAGACAAACTCTTAGGCTTCATTTGGGACGACATTTTTATTGTGTCTTAAAGTAATGTTTTAGTTAAAAAATTTTAATTTTTGTATTAAAAATTTACTTTAAGACACAATAAAAATGCCGTCCCAAATGAAATATTAATATGACTTTTATATGATACTTAGGTTAAGGAAGAAAGAACTAAATGGGTATGAGTTTCTATGCATGACCCAAGTGAGGTAGAACACTCAACATGGATGGAATCATGGTTGACGCAGTGATTGAACGAACAAAATTTGGTGATGATGAATTTGTATAAAAAATGAGGTTAATAGCGATGTTGATATTTAATTTGATGGTCTCATTGTCTCAAGATAGAGATATACATTTTGTGTGAG
>NW_021451057.1:0-306 GCF_001605985.2 Dendrobium catenatum
GGTGGAAGTGATTTTGTAAGGGCTTCTCCGCCTAGCTATGGTGGCTAAAGGACAGACACTTTGTGCAATACTTGAAGGGTGCCTCCAAGGAGTGGACGTAAGTCAAGGTTTGATCGAACCACTATAAATCCGGTGTGTTCTTTCTTTATTACTTCAGCACTTTTAATTTCTGCATCATTCGTTTTGATTGTGGAGAATCTTGTTTTTTGGATTTAAGATTGTGTTTGTTTTAAGTACTGATTCACCTCTCTATCTCATTATTAGCCTTAGGCCAATTCATAAGGGCTTAACATCCCTAACGAACTT
>NW_021451058.1:0-482 GCF_001605985.2 Dendrobium catenatum
TGATTCTTCCAATATTGCCGGTATTGGGGGAGTAATCTGTAACTGTAAAGGGAGATTTTATTGGTGTTCGGCAAATCTTGCATTTATTGGGACATTTCACAAATGGAATTGTTAGCAATCATATCACTGAAAGAAGTAATCAAAGATTGGATGTTCAAATACAAAGGGATTTGCCATTAAGGTTATTCATAAAGCTTGGCTTCTTGACTTCAAAGGATCGGAAGAGTTGGAATTCCTCAAGGATTTCAATCACATCATTTTTAATTAGGTTAAGAGAGATTGCAACAAATTGGCAGATTTTTGTGCTAATCTTACTAAGGTTAGTAACTTTGTTTGGGAAGATTTGAACTATAATAAGATTCCTCCTTCTTTTGTTCAAATTTTGAATGAGGAATCAACCTTGTAGGTTCTTTATTTTCTTCTTAATGCATTTATTGCTTTCTTCAAAAAAAAACTAACATATAAGGTTTGCCTACTTGTGA
>NW_021451059.1:0-312 GCF_001605985.2 Dendrobium catenatum
TTTTTGGCTCAATTTGTTGGAGTGTGTAGTCACAAAAATCTCTTTCTTGACTTTTGAGTATTGATTTGTTGTAGAAGGTGTTGTCTATCTTTTGAAAGATCACCTACATATACTTTGAAAAATAAGTATTTCTAATCTTTAACACAAAAGAATATTTGAATTGATGATTTTAAATATTTATTCAGGGATCTCGGCCGCAGTGCGATGTCGACCCGAATAAATATTTAAAATGCCCCTGTCTTGCAGGGACATTTTAGAATGGAATAAATTTGAAATTTCAAGATTTTAAATATTCATTTGGGGATCTCGGCG
>NW_021451060.1:0-352 GCF_001605985.2 Dendrobium catenatum
AATTTTACCATCAATGTATATTAACTATTTATATAAATATTATTAATTCATAAAAAGAAGAGATTTTACAATCGTACTATTATTATAAGTGTCGCTTGTGAATCTCCCCACACAACATCATGATCGCACATTCCAAACCGTTGAATAAATTTTCTCCCTTTAGTTTTTTTACTATTTGTATGGTCGCATCTCTTGCAAAACGAAATTTTCGTTCGCGTTTCTTATCTAACTACTGAAAAACCTCTCCCGCTACTCTCACTCTCCAGCAGTCTTCTCCCTCTCATTTGCATGCCCAAGACGAAACAAAGGCCCTACATGGGATTGACTGCATTTTTAAAATTGACTTGTTAAG
>NW_021451061.1:0-250 GCF_001605985.2 Dendrobium catenatum
ATTATCGTGGGACTATTTTAGGTTAATCTATACAATTCATTCATAGGCTTTTTACATATGTGTGATGCCACGCAGGAACAAAATAATCTAAAATTGAATCAATTCATGACATTTAAAATGTATTATAGCAATCAAATAATTTCAACATTTATAAAATTTATGCATTTTATTTGTTCTATATTTTAAAAACATTTATTAAAAAAAAAAAACTTACCAAACTGACTCATAATTTTTTTTTAAAATAATGTTA
>NW_021451062.1:0-441 GCF_001605985.2 Dendrobium catenatum
GCATCACCAGAAACTCGTAATGACCCTCATGAGTCCTAAAGGCTGTCTTCTGCACATCTTCCTTCCTCATCCTAATCTGGTGGTAGCCTGACTTCAGATCGACCTTGGTGAACAAGGCTGCTCCATGTAGCAGCTCATCCATCAACTCGTCAATAACAGGAATAGGAAACTTATCAGGCACAGTCTCCTTGTTGAGAGCTCTATAGTCTACACAGAACCTCCAACTCCCATCCTTCTTCTTCACAAGCAAAACTGGACTAGAGAAAAGGCTCACACTGGGCCGAATGATCCCTCCTTCTAGCATGTCTCCCACCAGCTTCTCAATCTCATATTTCTGCACCTGAGGGTATCTGTAAGGCCTCACACTGATAGGAGATACTCCATCTTTCAGGATAATCTCGTGTTCCTGCTCTCTGTCAGGTGGTAGTCCCACCGGAGGTT
>NW_021451063.1:0-899 GCF_001605985.2 Dendrobium catenatum
AAATTTTCATCCAGACGAAATTAATTATCGTACATGATGATTGGTCCACTATAAAGTTTTTGTCCAGATGAAATAAATTATAGTCCAGGACGATCTGGTCTCTTTAAAATTTTCGTGCAGATGAAATTAATTATCGTACATGACGATTAGTTCTCTGTAAAATTTTCTTCCAGACGAAATTAATTATCGTACATGACGATTGGTCCTCTGTAAAATTTTCGTCCAGGCGATTAACCGACTTAGAACAGTTTTCAGCAGTTTCTAGAACCAGCCTTGTAATAACCATTCGTACCGGACGAATATTGTTCGTACGGGACGATCATCTGTACGAAGACATTTCATACACATATACAAATAGGGTCATTTCAAATCATTTAAGTAAAATAATCCAGGACGATCCACGATCGTACGGGACGATCCACTGCGTACAGAATTGAAAACTTGCATTTTTTGGGCGGTTTTTCTTGTCTTTTATATATATAGTCCAAATTAGACTGCCACCCAATCTTTTTGTTATTTGATCTTCGTGCCACTTGGGAGAATAGCCAAGGAGAGAGTGGAAGAGTGCATTGAAGGGAGGATTCCTATCATTAGTGCGTGAAGGCTTCACTTGGAGTTCAAAGGTAAGAATCTCTAGTTGTGAATTGGGATTACTTCACTCTTTTCCTTCTTCCTTTTAAATTCTTGTGAGAAGATCTGTCAAGGATATCCGGTTCTCTGCCGACACTTGGAGAGTGTGAACAGACGAAGGGTTCGCTGCCTAGAGAGTGTGAATAGCCGAAGGGTTCTCTGCCCACACTAGGAGAGTATAAAAGGACGACGGTTCTCTGCCAACACTGGAGATTGTGTAAAAGGACGATGGTTCTCTGCCAACACTGGGGATTGTGTAAAAGGATGAC
>NW_021451064.1:0-298 GCF_001605985.2 Dendrobium catenatum
ACGTCCATCTGCGCGTCATGCCTTTTGCCACAGGCGTTGCAGTCGCCCAGCTTGTGTGCGACCCGCACTCGCCTCACCCGGCTCCCGCGCCCTGCATCGTGCTAGCCTGCTCTATGCTCGCTTGGCCAGGTCAGGGTGTCGGGTCAGGTCAACATGAATTTGGTGAGACTTGAGTTCAAGTTGGATCAATCGAGGGAGGGTCAGTTTGGGGTTGGATCCGAACCCGACCCAAAATTCATTTTGACACCCCGAAAAATCACCGCTTAATTTTCTTAGAAATTTTACCGAAATGAAAGAC
>NW_021451065.1:0-605 GCF_001605985.2 Dendrobium catenatum
ATTGATAACTTACTTGGCTCACTCATTGTTTACGAGCAAGGGGTGAATCAAAGAAATGTTGATGCAGGTGAGAAAAAGAAGGAGAAAACAGTGGCACTGAAGGCACACAAATCTGACTCTGATTCTTCCTGGTCTGAGAGCGATGACATTGCCTTTATCATAAGGCAATTCAAAAGCTTTTTAAGGAAGAAGCAAAAGCATCATCAAAATTGGAGAAAATATAAGGATAACAAATATTCTAAAAGATCTTCTGATGTTGTTTGCTTTGAATGGAGGAAGCCTAAACATGTCAGAGCGGATTGTCCTACACTTCAAGATCACACAAACAAAAAAAAGAGTGAGCAGAAATCCAAGTTTAGAAAAGACAAAAAGAGACTTTAAAAGGCATTTTGGACAGATTCTGCATCAGATTCATCGGAGACGGAACTAGAAGATGAGACAACAAAACTTTTGCTTAATGGCAAACGATAATCTTGATCAAGAAGAGGTATGCGAACTTTCTTACGATCAACTTGTTGAAGTTTTTGAAAAAATTCATGCATCATATAGGAAACTTAAGAAAACACAAGCTAGCTTGAAATTAGAATTTTTGAATTTACAAAAAG
>NW_021451066.1:0-400 GCF_001605985.2 Dendrobium catenatum
CGAACATAGCATTCCCGGGTTCCGCTCCGGGTCAAGTTGTCTGGCCGCGCAGTTCAGAGTAAGAGCACGTGGCGACGTGTTACTGGCGGCCAAACGTAGCTCTAGGTCCGGTCAAAGAATGTAATAATTGTTCCTATGCCACATAGTTGTCGGTGCTGTTTTTCTTATTTCGCGGCACACTACCCCAACCGCTATTTGTGTTGGTCAAATTCCTCTGTGCCACATAGTTGTCGGTGTTGTTTTTCTTATTTAATTTGTTTAAAATAATTAAAAATGTATTTCTATTTACAGAAAAATTAAAAAAATTATTGTAAATTAATTTTAAATCCAAAAATCAAGTGAATTACATCAAAATTTCTAGAAAATTAAATCGTTCAACTTAATATTAATATTAAATTCT
>NW_021451067.1:0-568 GCF_001605985.2 Dendrobium catenatum
AAAATTTTAGTGAGTCTAAATAACATAGAAAGATAAAGAATTTAGGAAATTAGCCTGGGATCGACCTCGGGATCGCATGCATATTTTTGCACTACTCTCTCCTAGTTTTAGACCATTCCCCGCCTGCGGGCAGAGTCTTGATAATCTGACCTATGAGGACGAGGTGCCGGACCTGCGGAAGCTCAGTCTTCTAAAAAATTATTTTCTAAGCCTATTTTTAAAATTTCAAGCATATATGATTTGAAGTTGTCAACTAGCATGCATTGCATTAGAGATAAATTAAAAGAGTCAAAATTTTAATTGTATTAGTCCTTAGCATTTTGCACCCAACATAAGTCAAAGGGGCCAATTAGAGAAATATCTAGATGTCGACCCCTGCTCTCCAAAACTTTAAATAAAACGTCCCTACCACTCTTTCATAAAAGATCGAACTCATCTCTTTTAAATCGACTAGGTGGTTAGCTGGCTCCCCAATCCAGGCCGGGGTAAGTCCAGACCTTGCACTGCATTAGTTATGTTCGGATAATTATGGTCCAGTGTCCAAATTAGATTTAAGATCTGGGGCATA
>NW_021451068.1:0-962 GCF_001605985.2 Dendrobium catenatum
AATGAGATTAATATTAAATATGTAAAATTAATATTGAATATTGTTATATTAATATCAACAAATATAGTGACTGATTTAGTATTAAAGCCAAATAAGATAGTTAGTAATATTCTGAATAGATGCTTGGATTGGTAATAGCAGTTATAGCTTGGGCCCACACTTAACCTTATCTAGTTATCTGCATGGATTAGTGTTGTCACGGAAGAGAGAACACTGGTTGAACAATTGAAGTGCAAGAGGGACTATTCTTTAATTCAGCTGAATGTTCTCTCGGGACTGTAGAAGAAACCGCAGAAATGGACAGGAAATTCGCAAATTCCGCTGTAGCAAGAGGCGGAATTCTTCCTGTAAGCAGAGGGCAGCGCTTAGTACAAAGTCTGAAGGAAAAATTGCTTGCTTTGTGAATGCGGTATAAGGCAAGTGGAATGAAAGGAAAATAGAGAAATAACCGTAATGCAGAATTGAAGGAAAGAAGGAAGTGATAGAAAAGGTTTTGTTGGTCTTATGCAAAGAGAAAATTTTGAGGTGGCATACAATCGTAGAAGGGTGCGAAGTAGATCATTGGAAGAGACGACTAGACAAGGATGTAAGTGATGCAAGTATTTTTTTGTATATATATTATCATTAAACATGTACAATGTTTTTAATGGCACTTTGGAAAGTAGTCTTGAAGGTAAATGAATTGATATTATACATGTTTGATCAACCTTTTATGAAAGGCTTAGAAAAGGAATATACTTACAAGTTTCCAAATATGATTAACCACTTACATAAGTTAATTATGTGAGTTTAAATAAAGATTTATTCATTTAAATATTTTTCTTATTGATAATGTTTTGGAAAGAGATCATTTTCTTTACTTATAATTGCATATTCATGTTATACAATGAATGAATAATAAAACATGCAGCAAGTCTAGTATGGATAATGAAAATGAAAGGTGTACTGAATATCAATTTAAA
>NW_021451069.1:0-236 GCF_001605985.2 Dendrobium catenatum
AAGTGGTATCAGAGCACTTTCTAGTGTCATTTGAGCATTTTCAAAAACTTATTCATGTATTTAAATATTCATACAATAATATGATGTAATTTAGATAAAATTAATTATACATTAGTAAATTTATATGAAACAAGTTTAATTCAAAATGAATGCGTAATAAATTCTTATCACATATGCTTATAATATTTAATTTTCCTAATTAATTATATTTTCATAATTGATAATAATGAAGCTTA
>NW_021451070.1:0-200 GCF_001605985.2 Dendrobium catenatum
AGCCCAACTGATCATTGATTATATTTATGGACTTTCTAAGATAGACCATGTCACCGACAAAAGAAAGAAAAATATAGCCTTAGGACATCTTGTGACCTATATTTTGGAGAAAAAGTATAATTTAGTCCATCCATATCAAAATCTAGAGGAGCATCTCTACTACAATGATGGATCTTTAATAAAAATGAACATCTTGAACA
>NW_021451071.1:0-293 GCF_001605985.2 Dendrobium catenatum
CCTAGGTTAATTTATTTGAGTGTTGTGGCCCAAGGGGCAATTTTGTAATTTTTTTATTTTATTATGTTGTGGCCTATATATAGGGCCCTTAGCTATTGTAATAAGAGGGTGAAGTTGATATGAAAATTTTTGTGTTTTCCACTTTTGTGTTCTTCTTGGGAGAGAACGAGAGTGAGATTCCTATGGGAAGGAATCGAAGATGTCACCAGTCGCAGGTGGGTCCGGGCTCGTGATTTGAAGTCCCTTGGAGAAGGGAAACGGATCACCCGTCAGTCTTCGGAAGAGTCCGAGGC
>NW_021451072.1:0-229 GCF_001605985.2 Dendrobium catenatum
TAAACCAAAATTATTTGATGAACATTTGCAAAAAAAATGAAAATCAAAATTGAATGAATAAACAAGACACATCATAACCTTACAAACACAAACAAATTCACTTGCATAGTAACCATATCTTTGATTGGAACCTCATGCATTAGATTAGCCATTTCACTTCAAAAAAACCTTCTCATATTGGCAGAATTATATTTTCCTAAAAAAATGTTGTGTAAATGATAGATACTCC
>NW_021451073.1:0-376 GCF_001605985.2 Dendrobium catenatum
CTTATTTAATAGCACCCTTGTTGCCACTTTGTAAACAAAATTACATAGACTTATAAGTCTATAGTTAGAAAGCACAAGAGGATTGGATACCTTTGAAATTAGGATAATTAGAGTTTCCTTCCAATCTTCATTTAACTCTCTATTGCAAAAGAATTGATTCAATGCTTTCCAGAAATCATCTTTTATGATGCTCCAATATGCCTTTATGAAAGAGTATGTGATACCGTCCTTGCCAGGTGAGATATTACCCCCCATTTGCTGCAGCACTCTCTCCACTTCTTGTATTCAGAAATCTGCATCCAGAAAATTCCTTTCTGTCCGGTTCAAGCAAATAGTTGTTGCCGGCCATCCATGTAACTTACAGATTTTAGCATCA
>NW_021451074.1:0-255 GCF_001605985.2 Dendrobium catenatum
TATGGGTCTTCGGTACCTGTTACAAAAGAGAAGCAGTTGTTTCCCCACTTGCAAATACTTATGAAAAAAACAATTATTTCCCCACGAGCAGGTACTTATGAATATCCCGGTCTCGTCTTAGGCATCGCACCGGGTTCCCATCCCACCACGCAAGAGAAAAGCGTGTATAGGCGGTTTTCCGGTGCGCCACGAACACCGAGAACAGGATTTGGAACCGAGGGACTCTCGCCTACCTTGTCGTGGGTGTCACGCCGG
>NW_021451075.1:0-231 GCF_001605985.2 Dendrobium catenatum
ACAACCTAACCCTATAGGCTAGGATGCCCGTAGGTTTAAATTAGATTATTTGGGTTTTAGGTTCATTACAATTTATTTAATAATTTTCCTAAAACGTTGGGGCTTACGACTTCAAATAGAAGTTGCCCAAAAACGATTCTTACAACCTAATCCTATAGAATAGGATGCCCAATGATTTAAATTTAAATTGAGATTTATAACTTTCATAGAAAGTAGTCCAAATTAGTGGGA
>NW_021451076.1:0-319 GCF_001605985.2 Dendrobium catenatum
TGTTTATGAAGCATCAAGGTTTACCTTAATCCATCCTAGGAGCGGAGGGTGCCAATAAGAAGATAGCTAATTTGACTTGTTAGCACCCCAATACTCAAACTGATTAACGTTTGCAATTGATGCAAAACTAATAGAGCTATAAAGTTTAAACTCAATTCTTAATTACCATGTTTGACACAGTTTCTACTCTTCCATGAGAAATATACTACTGAATAATATATCTTTGCAATGAATTGGTTATCCATAGCAATTTGTTCTAGGTTGATTTTACATTCTCTGATTGAAGAAAAAATTGGAATTGGAAATCCCCATTTCTTTA
>NW_021451077.1:0-471 GCF_001605985.2 Dendrobium catenatum
TGATACTAATGTTTCTCAAAATCAATTTGGATTCATGACGGGTAAGTCTACTATGGAAATCATACATTTATTGAGAAGTTTGATGGAGAAATAAAGAGAGAATAAGGAGAATCTACATATGATATTTATTGATTTAGAGAAAGCATATCATAAAGTTCCAATATAAGTGCTATGGAGAGTTCTTGAAAAGAAAGAAGTTAATAATGCTTATATTCAAATCATTAAAGATATATATGCTGGAGTTATTACTTGTGTTCAAACACAAGGTGGTTTGACTAAGTATTTTCCTATTTCAGTTGGATTACATCAAGGATCAACCTTAAGTCCATATCTTTTTGAAACCTTAAGTCCATATCTTTTTGCTTTAGTTATGGATGTTCTCACTAGACATTTGCAAGAGGATGTATCTTGGTGCATGCTTTTTGATGATGATATTCTTCTTGTTGATAAGGCAAGAGAGGGAGTTGAAGG
>NW_021451078.1:0-447 GCF_001605985.2 Dendrobium catenatum
TAAGGTTGGAAGCTAAGTGTGGACAGCAACTAGAACAGCTTTCCGGTCAAATCTAAGTCTCTAACAGGTGCAGATTTTGAGTTGACAGCAACAGTACACAACTAGGAAACTTATTCTAAGTGACTCCTAGTGTGTGGACAGCACTTAGGACTTAAGTTAGTACTCCCACGAACTGTAGACACTGCAGGAATACAAAGGCAGCAGTTGCAACAAGTGTTTCCACTCCCAAACAGTGACTAACGAATGCAGAAAAGTGAGGACAGCAGGGAATACTCAAGCCGTAGTTGTTCCCGACACTTAGTAACCTACCAAACCAACGACCAACGCTAAGATGCTGGCTAGAATGTCCTAGTTCAGCTATATGCTTGCTGGATATGCCAAAAACAGTAGCAAAACAATGAAAATAACTCATCTAAGCAATGATATGCATGACATTCTTGAACTACC
>NW_021451079.1:0-1059 GCF_001605985.2 Dendrobium catenatum
AAATCAAAAGGGGCCGCAAGGGAACGAATTTCCTCCTTAGAAATAAGCAGAGCCGGCAAACCACGAAGGGTAGAAACGCATAAATCAGGAAAAGTAGTAGAAATACCAGATAAAGCGTCTCTAAAGGAAAGAGGCGCAGCCGCCCCCTTCAGGAATCCGGGATCGCAAAGGCGAATGGAAGCCATGATGCAAAAACCAGAAAAACTGAGGAAAGAAGGGAAGGAACAACCACCAAACGCCCAAAATCATGCTGACGGCGGAAACCCTAGCAGAGGAAGTAAAAGGCGAAAGGAAACCATCGAAGCTTTTTAATCATACATTTATAATATATCATAGGGCTATTGATTTAATGAAAAGATATACAAACTAAAAGAAATATAATGTATTTAAAATAATTTAGAGTTATTAAATTTGAAGTAAAATGAATTCAATGTAAAGCTCGATGATAGTAGTTAGCGATAAGCCAGTGACAATGGTAGTGACCAATAACTAAAGTCAGTAGAGACCAGCGCCTATAGTTACGACATCTAATGACAACCGCTGGTGTTGACAATGACCTACGGTGAAAAGTGTAGCCAACAACGATGAACAATTAGTGGAAGCAATAGCGACCAACGATGACTACCAGTGGCAAGCAGTATGAGTCAGTGATGATGAGTTGTGATTGCCAAGAGCATGTAGTAGTGGGTGACAGTCGAAGGAGGAGGCAATGGATGGTAATAATAGCCACAATGAGTATGTATTTGTATAACAACCAAATTGATTGGGGTTTGAATTCACCAAAAATAAAAAAGGTTTTAAGTACATTAAAATTTTATCTTTTTTTTTTCTTACAACTAAATGCTAAATTTTCAAAAACTCATGCAAAAAGATTGCAATAAAAAAGAAAATACAGTGTTAGTGCAACAAACCAAATACATTTACTTTACAATTCAAATACAATTGAATTCTAAATATAGACAACCAAAATAACTCCTCAGTGAAGTTGAAATGAGCTACAAAAATTTTGAATCCATTTGAGTTAAAGTTTTAGATAAGTTGATTTTGAGTTAAATTTTG
>NW_021451080.1:0-223 GCF_001605985.2 Dendrobium catenatum
TCACTCATGACAATTGCAAGAAGATACATTGAAAACCACCTGACTATAAATCAAGGATAACATGAAATAGTAAAATTCATGGCAACATTATCACCATAAAGGCTCCAATGTCGTTTTACCAAAGTGCATTCAACAAAGAACTGATTGAATTCCTTTAAAATAATTTTTTTAGCAGCCACCATAGTAACAAACCCTTCATACCACTAAATTTGTTGTAAGCTCA
>NW_021451081.1:0-469 GCF_001605985.2 Dendrobium catenatum
AAGACAGCAGTTCAAAAAACTGCTCCCACGCTCTCTCTCTCTCTCGGCATTTCGCAGCCCACGATCCCATTTCCCTTCTCATTCATGAAATTAGCCCCTGCGCCTCACTCTGTTCAAAAAACCCCAGTTCAAAATCTCGAACTCCCGCTCCCTCACGGTGGCTCTCTCTCGCTGGCGTGAGAAATCCAGTTCACGGACAGGACAACTCCCGAACTCTCACACCGTCGCTCTCTCTTCAAGTCACTCTTCCCAGTTCGCATAGAACTACTACCGCACGGTCTCCCCCCTTCTACCTCTGGTTCACACGAGACCCCAGCCCAGTTCGCCTCTATTTCCTTCCAATTTGCAAAGTCTTCAGGCGGAACTCCCTTCCATCTCCCGATTTTCCTATAGGCGAAATCTCTCAGGTCAAAACCGAACCCCCTAGGAAGTTGTAGTCTTTCTCTCAAGCTCCTCTAGATGACAAGGA
>NW_021451082.1:0-206 GCF_001605985.2 Dendrobium catenatum
GTTGATCTCATATTTGACTCATTATTAATTGTGGATTCAAAAATTATGGATTGAAATGGACTGCAAAAGAAACAGTTTCTAAAAGATTTCTCTTATTGATCATTGCCAAAAAATGCCTCAATACTAATAACTTTTATATGTTTGTGAAGATTATGGCTTTACAGAGCAATCTCACTTTCATAATATCTTATATTAAAAGAGCTGCT
>NW_021451083.1:0-1163 GCF_001605985.2 Dendrobium catenatum
ATAATACATAATTGTCCCTTAGAACGAATTCGTTATCCCAAATAGAATCGCATAGTGAGCTCCTGATTCCATCCACAAACTCTAGTGCCATTTGAGTCAACTGATTATTATTGAGCTCATCAATTAAGGCATTCCAAAAGAAAAGCTTCTTCTCAGCCATTTCATCAAACAAGTTGCTGGAACTTTTGATGTCACCACATGTAGTATGCAGGCTCATTAAACCATTAGAAATATAGACAAATGGCTCAAAGTCATTACGAATGGCACCTCCAACGTGCTGAAGAACCTCATCTCCATAATAATTTCTTGCAAATCCAAGCTTCACGTCTGCATTTGTCATCGTGCTCCATGAGACTAGGCTTTGTGTTTCCATTGACTTTGCTGTGTTAGCCCATCCGTTTTGACTTAATATTGAAAATAAAATATGGCCAAAGAGAAGTTCTGATCGCTTTGAATTAAAGTCCTCATAATCCTGCCTTTGGACACTAGGAGCCCCAAGCATCACGGTGAGGAGCATTTGGCAATAGACGGTCTTCATCTCAGTAACCATGCCGAACAAGGCTCTCAACCTTGTGCTCATGGGCTCGTTCTCTGAATCAAGCATCTCATTGAACAACTCCAAGGCATTGAAACCAAGATCATGCTGGGCATAAGCTGCAATAATAGAATTATATGAAACTGAATTTCGTTCGGGCATTCTCACAAATACTTTGTCGGCATCATTGAGGTTCTCGCACTTGGAGTACATTGAGATCAACACGTTGTTGACGGAAACTAGATTTGTGGGAAAGTCGGACTTCATTGCTAGAGAGTGAAGCCGAAACTTCAATAAAGTCCAACTGACCCTCCCAATGTCAGAGTCATGCCGAACAAAGTCACGCCGGCCAGTAATGAAGTCCAGCTCCGGCAAATCGCTAATGAAGTCCGAGATGTTCCCATCAAGCTGGTTGCGGCCGAGATTCATGAGGGTGAGATTCTTGAGCGTAGTGAGCAATGGAGGGATCTCACCAATCTCGGATGGAAACTTGCCGGTGAGGCCACGGTTGGCCATGTCTAGCCGTACTAACTTAGTAAGACTCCCGAACTCCGGCGGGATCCCACCCTCGTAGCTGCTAAAATACCCAATGCTAGAGAGCTCTGATGGGATGGGGCCAGAGAGTGAA
>NW_021451084.1:0-235 GCF_001605985.2 Dendrobium catenatum
TATACTGAGTAAGTGACATGTGATTCACTGCACACGTTACATAGATTATTGGATTGCATGTGATGCACTGAGCACGTGATATGGGGTAACTGAATTGCAAATGCACATTTTGATACGATTTTACGGCATTGATTGATTCTAACTATTTTAAATGTTATTATGATTTATTGCCTGATTGACTGATTTCTATAGAGATTAACGTACGCATTGATTTATTGAGCTTTACGGACCTTTG
>NW_021451085.1:0-283 GCF_001605985.2 Dendrobium catenatum
GACATTCCTTTTTGGAATTCCATAGAAGACTTGGAGCTTGAAGACCATAAGCAGTTATATTTAATTCTACTTTCTTGTAGGCTTAGAATCCAGGTTGTTGTCGGTGGGGCCTGGCCACCTTTACTTTCCTTCAAACCCTGGGATGTACTCTGTAAATTTTATATTAATAAAATCAGCTTTTTTATATATTTCTGCTTCATGCATCATTAGCATTCATGTAAATTTTGGGTTTTGTAAGCATATTTAGTTGCATATGGTTTAAGATCCTTAAACCACTCCTTGA
>NW_021451086.1:0-294 GCF_001605985.2 Dendrobium catenatum
GAAGGCAGAAAGTTACCTTCACAAACGGCGAGCTCCCATTCTTGCTTTGGATCAAAATGTCGTGGTTTCGATCCGACTAGAAGGGAAAGTCGGCGAAGAGGCTAAGTCGAGCAGCACAGAGGGAGGAGGTCGGGCAGCTCCAGGCGCTGGGCTTCAGAGGGGATCGGGCAAGTGGCTTGCGGCAGAGAGGAGTGGAGATCGGGCTGGTTGGGTTCGGCTGGAGGAGAAGGTTCTTCCCTTCTCTCCCTCTCTCTCTTTCTCTCTCTCTCTCACGGGATCCGGCCGAACAAGCTC
>NW_021451087.1:0-233 GCF_001605985.2 Dendrobium catenatum
TTAATTAACTAACCTAATTAGGTAATTATTTAAAAGATCATAATACAAAATGATATGTAAAGTATGAATAATTTAAATTTTAAATATAAATTTGCTTATTTTAGGTAAGTTAGATTAGATGGTGAGGTTTTTTATTATAGCTGATCGTCGAGTACCATGTGATGTTCATATTATGCGATTAGTTATATTTTAAATTTATATTTTTCTCATATAAAATAAAATATTTTAATTAA
>NW_021451088.1:0-229 GCF_001605985.2 Dendrobium catenatum
GGCATCAGTCCCCGCGACGTGGGGCCGGCGGGTGAGGGCTTGTAGATGCTGTGCGGCGGTGTCGTTGGAGGAGAGTGAGAGGAAGAGGGAGTGGAAACTGGAGTTGGAGGGAGGGGAGACGTTGAGTAGGAGGAAGATGAAAAGAAGAGCGGCGGCGGCGGCGGGAACAGATTTCTGAAGGAGAGAGAGTGGAGATCGGCCCTTCATCTCTGCGATGAGGTACTTCGAA
>NW_021451089.1:0-231 GCF_001605985.2 Dendrobium catenatum
AAAGAATTTTAAGCGTACCCTTATGAAAAAAATCTCTACGATTAGAATCCAGGCTAAAACAAAACACGGCATGCAAGGGCCCTAAAAAAGCTACTGCACAAACAATGTAAACAAACAAATTTAAATAATCCAAATATAATGTCCAATGTCCAATGTCCATATTACACACAGAATTTACAGAAAAGTAAAGTGGTTGGGCACCACTGACAACAAACCCGGATTCTAATCCTA
>NW_021451090.1:0-312 GCF_001605985.2 Dendrobium catenatum
GGGGTTTTAATAGTTAATTCAATGAAGCAAAGGCAATAAGTTAAAAATGTTATTGTTAACGATAGCTATTATGTTAAACTCACTTTTTCTTCAATTTTTTGATGTAAAGTAGGAAGATAAATAGTAATTTGAGATGACAGTAACTTAAAAAACAAATATAAAATAATAGTTCTCTTTTTCTAATTACTTTGGGTACTTGGGAGTTTAGTAATATCCAACTTAGCGGTGTAATTGATGCCATCCGGCGTGCTAATGACCATGTGACTCAAGTTTATCAAGCCATAAGCTCGAGCTTAGATTACATCTCCTATA
>NW_021451091.1:0-484 GCF_001605985.2 Dendrobium catenatum
CTCCCTTTTCATAGCACACAAGCATAGCATGTCATTTCAGAACAAATCCAGACAAATTCAGAAATCGTACGAAAATCCAGCGGCATAACGGCAGTATACGGAATTTACACAAAAATTCACTGAAACAGATTTTCACCAAATTACCACAAAATATTCACAACAACATTATAAGACTTTTATTCTACTGCCACAATATTTACAGACATCGTGAAAATTACAGGCAACAGAAAACGCCGCCAAATCAAAATTACCCGGTCAAAAATCTCCAGAAAATAATCATAATGTACACACTCGGCACCTCAGAAACATATCAAAAGTTATGCTGTAAAAACTGAACCAGTCGGAAAATACGGACAAAATTCGCTAACGAAAATGAAATCCGGACAGAAAACTTGTTCAAACTTTACCGTTCTGAAAATTGAAAAAGGCGGAATGTGCCTTACCTTACGTACAACACTTTCCTGAATAGTCTCGTCGGACGAAA
>NW_021451092.1:0-255 GCF_001605985.2 Dendrobium catenatum
TGATTTTATAATCACCCCGAAGATGGCCGTGTTGACTGAAAATCTCAACCAGAGGGGTCAAATTTCAAATTTCAAATGTTTAATCTCAAATCAAACAAAAGTCCAAATTCTTGAAATAAAATCAATCATCTAAAAACTCAAAACTAAAAATCATCCACCTCCCGCAACCGTTTGTCGGGGGTGATAAATCTGAAATTAACCTCAGCTAACAAAGAGCAAATGCATGTCGGGTGTATCACTAAGGTTCATCCTCAA
>NW_021451093.1:0-218 GCF_001605985.2 Dendrobium catenatum
TTAATGAATGGATAGGATCAAAGCTAGATCAAAGGTAAAATCAAAGTCTAAGTTAAAATTTGGATCCTTAAGTGGATTGAATCAAAGTTTGGATGTGTTTGAAATTTGAATTAATTGAGGTATGAGTTGAATGAAGTTTGAGATTTAAATTGATCAAAGGTTGAAGTTGATCAAAAGGTAGAAATTGATTTAAAGTTGGAGTTGATCAAAGATAGGGA
>NW_021451094.1:0-470 GCF_001605985.2 Dendrobium catenatum
TTAATTATGAGCTCATTCTATGTTGATATCAATCATTCCAAATTAATTGAAGGCAATTATTAAAGAAAAATTACACATAAGAGTTCAATTAAAATTTTCATAATCTTTTTCATAATTTTTTATTTATGTTAAATGTGGCAAAGATAGAAAATTGATTTTTGAAGTAAATAATTTTGATGTAGAATCAAATAGATGATTTTGAAGCAAAAAAAAAGAAGCATCAAGAACAATTTAATATGTCAAATTTATGATAATAGCTAGATTAAAAAAAAATTTCCTACTTTGCACATTATTTTTATTTACAAATTTTTTGTCTACTTATATTAGTTCAGTAAGTAAATATAAAATTTTTATCAATCATCTTCTATCAAGCTTCCCTCACAATGAGGGTCTCCTCTGTGTGGTGAAATTATTATGCGTGGTCACCGGATGCTATTCGGTGGCGAATTAGGACGTTCCACGTCATCATT
>NW_021451095.1:0-1296 GCF_001605985.2 Dendrobium catenatum
CATATCTTATTTATTTAATAAATATCTAAACCAACTTATAGATCTTCTTATATGCCATTTCATTTTCAGTTATGTTAAATTATTAAGTGGATAAACAAATTATAATAAAATATCTTAAGGGTATAATGGTAATTATGCAGATTGTTTAGTTTTTAGCATAAAATACTTATAAATCCTTTTATATCTTCAAATCTGGGGGTCAAAAAATTTTGAAAAAAGATTAATAAAATAGCCCAACATGTCTAGAATGCTCTAGTTAAATTAATTTGTGAAACAGACTCCTAACCAACCAAAAAAATCACTTATACTAACACATGTCAATTTCTTAATGAATTACAATTAGATAAGAAGTTTCTTATTTTCATATCTACACTGCCCATACAGTCGATAGAAAATTTCTTAATGAATTGCAATTAAATAAGTAGTTTCTTAATCACTAGTATTGATACATAATGGATACACAATTAATACACATTCAATATACATTAAATGCACAGTTAATATACAGTTAATATGCAGTAAAGCTATCTTAATAATGTATCAAAAAAACTATTCCTTATAAGTTCAATTCTTAATACACATTCGATACACTATCGATACACAATTGAAAAACAACCAATACACAATTAATGCATAGTTGAAAAATAGTTAATAAAGAGTGAAATGAACAAAATTTGCTTAGAAATTAAAATCTTTGAAACCTAATTTTGAAAATGCAATACATAGTTGATATACACAATGCATAATCAAGACACAATCGATACATAGTGAATACATAGTTGAAATATAATCAATACATAGTAAATATGCAGTTAATACATAATTCAGAAGTATTGAATTTATCTTGATAGTGTATCAAAAAAATTATTCTTTATAAGTTCAACACAGTTAAAAAAATAACTAATACACAGTTGAAAAATAGTTAATACATAATAAATACACATGTTCAATAACATGACAATGAATTAAATCAACTCAACTTATTACATTGAATGAAAAATATATGAACCATTCATTATTATAATGAATTATTTTAATTTAATCATTAATCTTTACACTTAAATTTAATGCAAATATTATTCTGAAGTAATGGTATCCATTATCATCCTCTTCTACTCAGGCCTTGGCATACTAGTTGCTTCCCCATTTATGAATTCCTTATTGAAACAATCGGGCATGCTTAAGAACTTAATATGACTTGAAGGTGAAGACATATTTGTTACATTTGTCTTCACGACAAGTTTCTCTATTGGTAAAACTAATATTAGTAAAATATATATTACCTTATCATATATA
>NW_021451096.1:0-273 GCF_001605985.2 Dendrobium catenatum
GTCATCCAATTTTTCTTATATGTATCAAAATCATTTTTAATCCTTAAGTTAGTTCTTTTTAATGCATCATTCTCAATCCTCAAATTTTTCTCAATCTCTTTAGATTTCTTATGATCAACCTTAAGTGAGGTGTGTGAAGCTTTTAATGCATTATGTTCATCAACTAATTCCAAATGCTTTTTGTTCAACTCATCAAATTCATCAAGAAGAGCCATGTTATTTGAATAAATCGTTGTATGATCTTTGAGAAAAACTTCATGCTCTTTTTATAGA
>NW_021451097.1:0-291 GCF_001605985.2 Dendrobium catenatum
TTGACCCGTTCGCGCGGTGTTCTTTCGGAGGTCCACATTCAAAAATGTTGAACAAGAGCTCTTAAATAGAAGAGCTTCTAAGGAGCTCATTAATTTCAAGTTGCCGACTATATCGTCCAGGACGATATGTAAATCGTTCTGGCCAATCAGTATAAATCCAATGAGATTGGCCAGAGCATCTCCCTAAATGCAAACTGGACGATTGAAAATTGGCTTGATCGTCCAGGCTGATCTCACTATCATCAAGGCCGATTAGTTCAAATCAGAGGAAAATCATCCAGAGCATCGCCC
>NW_021451098.1:0-202 GCF_001605985.2 Dendrobium catenatum
AGATCCCAAAGATGACATCCATTCAAAATAACTACTAATTATTATCCAGATCTAATTTTAAACAATTACAACTAATTATACTAACATTTATTAAATTTTCTTTGAATGGTACATTATCAAAAATAAAAATTTTGTTTCATACCTGATAATTATTTTGGGTTTTACAGGTCCCTTTTTGAGGAAATTTTAATTCTTTTATTCT
>NW_021451099.1:0-335 GCF_001605985.2 Dendrobium catenatum
TTTAATAGAAAATTTATATAAATTTTTTTGCTTAAAAAATTATATAAAAATATTCATAAAATAGCATAATTTATTCAAAAAAAAATATTGGTGAAATTGATTTACAAAACGGACACCTCACTTATATCGATAGTTGCCAATTTCTTTAGGATTTGCACCATTTCTCAAAAATTATGGAAAAATTGTTATAATTAAAGCACATTAATTTCTATCTTATGGCAAGATATTTTTGAAATTTTACTTATAATGAATCCTAAAAAAATCATTTATTTGGGTTAAATTTTGGGATATTACAAGTAGTCATTATTGATTGTAACTCTGAGTCAAAGTAGTAT
>NW_021451100.1:0-465 GCF_001605985.2 Dendrobium catenatum
ACCCGACGGGTCGGGTCCGGGTCCGAGTTTTCAACCCGTTTGCCTACCAGGGTCGGGTTAGGGTCGATTTGATTGAACCCGGGTCAGTTCCGAGTTTGACCTGAATCCGACCCGTGACCCGAAATTGACACCCATACTATTTATAAAAGCTTTATAATGTTATTTTTTTTTTCAACATCAGTTTTATAAAAATAGTAAGAAAATAGTCTAAGGCTTTGTTTATGATAGCTTTCTTCATGCTTTACCTTTCAGATCGCAGCCACAGTTTTATTTTGGCAACCACTTTTTCTCTGCATTTAATTTTTTTTGTGCTAAGGAGCTACTTTTTGTAACAATTTTAAAAAGTTATTTCATTTACAATTTTATAATTTTAAGAAGTTACTTTCTACAACAATTTTAAAATTAAAAAAATATTTTGTTTTATTATTGAACTGGTTGAACAAGTTGATCCAATTTGAATTAGAA
>NW_021451101.1:0-3125 GCF_001605985.2 Dendrobium catenatum
TTTCCGCTCATCCAAGAATTATTAAGGAATTTATCAAATCCCTCGCCTAACATCCTCCCGCCCACCCTTCAAATCCCGTGAAATTCATCTCCCTGTCACGACCTCTTTGAAGGCATTCCCTCTTCACATCCTCCCTGCTGGAACGCCGCCTCCCACCTCCCTCTTCCTGTTGGGTTGCATATGGGCCTTATTAATTTCCTTTGGCCGAAATCTCCCACAGCCCAAACTCTTGAATTCCTTCCAAATTACTGCTGTTTTATTTTCTGGAAATTAGATCTTGAATCCTCCTCTTCACCCGACCACGCTAATCCTCTCAAATTCCTCTCTCCCACGCACTGCCTGGGCTGGAATGAAAAAGCTTTGAACACTCGCTTCAATTCCTTGCTCAACCTAAGAAACCTGAGATTCTTCCTCAGATTTTGGTTCAAAAAAAATTTTGAAATTCCTTCCAGAATTTTGGAAGGAGGCTTGGAATTTGCAATCTGGCTGTTGATCGATCCTCTCCCAGATCCACCTTGGGTTGGCCTCTGCCTCCCCCATCTCTATTTCTAAAGCATAGAAAATCTGAGATTTTCTGCTCAGATTTGGGAAAGGAAATTTGAGGTTGTTTCTTCTCACAACTTGAAGAAAGTTGTGTCTCCTCATCTCCCTAGCTAAAGCCAACCCTTCGCTACCGCGTCCTGCATCATCTGGTATCAGAGCATGACATCGGATCACTTGGACGGACTTTAAATTGGTTTGGTAGAGTCAACTGGGCGCCGTTAGTCAACAACTCAAGGAGGATCAAGAAGACTTAGCCGACTACCACCATCAACATCAACGGTTGCGACACACTAGAGCGAGGTAGGACGGACCGCATGCCGGCTCTACACCTCTTCAAGATCCCCTTCATCAAAAGAGAGAAAGAAGGCATTAAAGATAAAGAGAAGTTAGAGAGTGGAAAATGGATGGAGGACCGCAAGTGAAGGCCTTTCATTTCCACTCACTATGCAAATCAGGAACAGAAGAAATTGGTTGACAGGAGAAAATGCGCAGAGAAAGAATTGGTTGATTCCATTACAAAACTACAGAAGCAACGGTTTTATTCTAAGCCGCGTTAAAACTCTACAATGGAGAAATGTTTTATGAAGCTCCCGGAGTGAATTCCATAGAATTCACTCCTATTGGCGAGTGAGACATCTATGAGAGTGAACAAGGTTCCTGCATGGCGAAAAGAAGTGCAACAAAGCAAGTTGACCTTGTGGGCAACCGGGCTTGTTTGAAAATCTTTGCAAATCATAGTCCAGAGTTGTACGGGAGCAATTGTGATGCCTAACTCGACGGAGTCGGTATTCTCCAACTGGGAGAATGATGCGACATCAAACACGAAAATCTGGCGCATCTATCACAGGAGGCGTCGTAAATCGACGGCTCTGAATTTAAAGTGTCATTTATGAATTATTTTCTGCATTTTAGTTCTATTATGTTATTTTCTTGTTTTAACCCCTAGGTTAATATTTGAGTGTTGTAGGGCCCGAGGGGGCAATTTTTGTAATTTTTATTTTCTCCATGTTTTGGGGCCTAATATATAAATGGCCCTTAGTTATTGTACATAGGATGGTTGATTGATATGAAAATTATTTCACACTTGTGTTCTTCTTGTGAGGAGAGCGTTTAGTGAGATTCGTATTGGAGGAATCTGAAGTTGTCACCAGCCGCAGGATGGTCCGGGCTGCGTGATTTGAGATCCTTGGAGAGGGAAATCGTATCACCCACCAACCTTGGAAGACGGCCGGTTCGTGGTTTTATTCTTTTTTTTTTTTTTCGTTATTCACTTTCTCCTTGTCGACATTCCCATCCTCACCCAAGCCACCGACCTACCTCTTCACAATCCCGCGCGCACCTCTTGCACAACCCGCCGGCCACCTCCCTTCATCATCCATTGAAGTTTCCTAATTGGAAGAGACTGCACAATTAATGACAATTCAAATTCAAAATTTTGAATTTGATTAGATTAATTAGCTCCTTAAATTCGTCCCTCCCATTAAGCGCAATAACCATTAATTTAAATTGAAATTTAAATTTCAGATTTAAATCAATTAATCACTTAATGCTCTCATTAATGAAAAATTCAAATTCAAAATTTGAATTTGAAATTAGCATAATTACTCCTTAATTTCCTCTCCCCTCTCCCCATTATGGCCGGCGCACCTCCGCTTTTAGTGTTTCTATTTATTTGCACATCACCACCTCTTTAAATGCCTCCTAAATACCTTTCCCCTCATTATTTGATTTTCAGTTTTTTTTTTTTTTTTTTTAGATTTTATTTCAGATTTCAAATCTGAACATTGGAATTCAATTTTCTTCCCTCCTTTCCTCCCACCCGAGCTCCCTCTCCCTACCCTACGTAACTCCTCAATTAATTCCCTCAATCCAAGGAAATTAATTAAGAGGAAAAATTTTCAAATCCCTCCCTAACTCCTCCCGCCACCCTCTCAATCCCGTGAAATCATCTCCCTGTCACCGCCTTTTGAAGGCTTCCCCTCTTTACATCCTCCCTGCTGGAACCCGCCTCCCCACCTCCCTCTTCCCTGTTGGGTTTGCATATGGGCCTTATTAATTTCCTTTGGCCGAAATCTCCCACAGCCCAAACTCTTGAATTCCTTCCAAATTCTGCTTGTTTTATTTCTGGAATTAGATCTTAGAATCCTCTCTTACCCGACCACCTCTCCCTCTCAAATTCCCTCTCTCCCACGTCACTGCCTGGCTGGAATGAAAGCTTGAACACTCCTTTCAATTCCCTTGCTCCCAAGCCTAAGAAACCTGAGATTCTTCTCAGATTTTGGTTCAAAAAAATTTTGGAATCCTTCCCAGAATTTTGAAAGGAGGCTTGGGATTTGCAATCTGCTGTTAACCGATCCTTCCCCATCTCTATTTCCTAAACATAAAAAATCTGAGATTTCTCTCAGATTTTGAGAAGGAAATTTGAGGTTGTTTCTTCATCACAACTTGAAGAAAGTTGTTGTCTCCATGTCTCCCTAGCAAAGCCAACCCCTCCTACCCGTTCTACATCAGTTTGATATCAGAGCATGGATGCAGATCGACTTGGGAGGATGGATTATTAATAAAATTTGTGTTTTTGCACT
>NW_021451102.1:0-519 GCF_001605985.2 Dendrobium catenatum
AGTGGTAGGGACGTCGTTTAAGAAAGGTTTTAAGAATAAGGCCGACATCTAGAGCAGATCCTAATTGGCTCCTTTGACTTATATTAGGTTTGATGCTTAAGCAAATACAATTAAAGGTTCAAAGGTTTTTAAATTAGTTGCTAATATGATGCATGCTAATCGACTCGATTAAAAGTTTGAATTTGAATGAATGCTATGAAATGAGGACTCCCGGCGGTCCCGAGCTTACTTCCTAAAACGTTAGAGTTTCTATATAAGCTTAAATATTTTAATTTGATTTAAGTAGAAAAAATTTTAATGAGTCCTTAAGAGCCTACGATGAGATTTCAGGCTAAATCAAAATCGACATGCAAGAATCGCCAAAAAACTATAAAAAGCAGGAAATCCTATATCGCAATCAACATCAAACATTAATCAAATCAATTAAATTAATATTCAAACTGAAAGTCCATAGGCAAGTTCCTTGCTTATTACAAACTAGGATTTGCTGAAAGTAAAGTGGCCGGGCACCACTGACAA
>NW_021451103.1:0-321 GCF_001605985.2 Dendrobium catenatum
GCACAAAGAATTTTATTAATCCATTATCATGAATTGCCGCGCACAAAAAATCTTATTAATCCCGTGATCATGCATTGCTGTGCACAAAAATTAGAAATAAATTTTATCTTATATAATTTGATGATGATAAAATTATGATAGAATATAGTATTACCAAAGATTAGGAAGAATTGTAACTTTTTTTTATCATATATTCTATTTTTTTTTAAATAACAATTTTTTTAAATGGTCAACGTCAGTCTTAAATCCGGATGAAATAAATTTAAAAAAAATATTTAAATTCAATAATTTGTATCCCCATATAAATAAAAATTTTAACTC
>NW_021451104.1:0-1009 GCF_001605985.2 Dendrobium catenatum
TACACTTTAATCTCCATGAGCCCCTTAGTGGATTTGGACACCCTAAACTTGTGCATCAGCTCCTGCCCAAGCAAACAGTGATTAGAGATGGAACGCCTAGGCACGAAGGTAGCTTGTTCTTCCGAGACCTAACCCGGCAGCACCCCTTTAAGCCGGTTGACAAGAACCTTGGCAACGATCTTGTAAATTGTTTGGCAGAGACTGATTGGTCTAAACTTGGACGGGTGATACGGGTTCACCACTTTTGGCACAAGAACTACCACTGTATCTTTCCAAGAAGGATCCATAGTCCCGAACTTAAAAAAATCCATACAAGCACGCAAAACTTGATCCCTGACTATGTCCCAATAATGCTTGAAAAAAGAAGCCATAATCCCGTCCCTCCCGGGGGCTTTGTTTCGGCCAAGAGAGTTGACACCCACCCAGATCTCCTCCCGAGAAACATCTATGTCCAGGATCCCCACAAAGGGAGCAAGATAGATCCTTTGAGATTCAAAGGATGGCCAACCCTCCTCGATAATGCCGTGGCCTTTCCACTTTCGCCCAAAGAAGCTGTAGATGACTTTAGAGATGTCCCCACGCTCCGACACCACCGTCCCATCCTCCTATTTGATAGACTCAATACTCTTGGCTCTCCTTCGAGCTGACGCCATGGAATGAAAAAAATGAGTATTACCATCCCCTTCCTCAATCCAATTAGCCTTGGTCCGCTGCCCTCACCAGGTCATAATGCGAGCAAGAGTACTATTAAGCAACTGGACCTTGTACCATAAAGCCTCTGATTGATTCACTGAAAACCCGTGCAGAAGGCACTCCAGCTCCTGTAGGGACAACTGGACCTTGTACCGCAAAGCCTCAGATTGATTCACTAACAACCCGTACAGAAGGCACTCCAGCTCCTATAGGGACTTAATCTCCTTATCAAGGTTCGCTTTCAACAAATTGAGTTCCTTTATCTTGTTCTTTCTCCAGAAAAATAAGGCCTTCAGGGCTTTTTGGCATTTCTTAT
>NW_021451105.1:0-403 GCF_001605985.2 Dendrobium catenatum
AAACCTCAAAAGGTTTTTAGAGAAGAAGTTTGGGTCAATGTCAATAGCTGACAAAGGAAAACATGTTAAAAAATTCCATTATAAAATCTAGGTAATCCTTCCCAATATAATTAGTTCAGTAAATAACATAATGAATAGCTAAGGGCTCATTCCAATCTTACTCCAGAAGAGAAGATAGAGAGAAAATAAAATTTCTTAAAAAATAAATCATATTAATTCAAAAGGGATAAAAAAAAAATTTAAGGATCTCTTGAAGAAATCTGAGTTCAAGCTTCCTGGCCCCAAAAGGTTGGAAGACATGGGTAAATTGAGGAAACCAAATTATTACCCATATCATTGAATATTAAGTCATGAAATTAAAGATTGTATAACCTTTAAGGAATGGATCAAAAAGAATAATAAA
>NW_021451106.1:0-597 GCF_001605985.2 Dendrobium catenatum
AAATTTTTCAACACTTAAGTATCCTATAAAAATTCCTTCATCTGATTTTGGATCAAAATTTTTTAAGGTAAATTTTTCATTGTTAGGTATGAACACCTTATATCCAAAAACATACAAATGTGACAAATTATGTGTTCTTCCCTTTAGTAATGCATAGGATGTTTTATTTAATTCTGATCTAACATTCACCCTATTCAAAATATAACATATTGTGTTAATCGCCTTAGCCCAAAAATATTTAGAAAGTAAGTATTCTGACAACATAATCAAATCCTTTTTCCTTCAAGTATTCTAACATTCACCCTCGAATGGCTTTTATTAATGTTCTATTTTACTTTCATCTGCTGAGGGGTTTTATGTACAGAAAAATTATGATCAATTCCATTTTCCTTATAAAAATCCTCAAATTTTTCATTTTTAAATTCTCCTCCATGATCACTCTGAATTGTTAAAATTTCACATCCTAGTTTCCTTTGAATCCAAGTTGAAAATTTTCTAAACTCCTCAAATGATTCACTCTTATGATATAGAAATCTAACCCATGTAAATCTAGAATAATGATCCACAATTATAAATCCGTATACCTTACCTCCTAGA
>NW_021451107.1:0-1003 GCF_001605985.2 Dendrobium catenatum
TCTTCGATAATTTGGTGGGAGTAGTGGCATTATTCCATAGATTGGGTTATGCTCTCCCCATTCATCCTTATTAGGGATATGGTGAAATTCTCCAGAATAACTTAATTTATAGTTATTTGTCGTGTAGTAGGGAGAAACATATTCAAAATGTGTTCGTCTTAACAATGCTAAACAACAGACCACATGTGAACATGGCGAGTGATACAACATTGGTTTTTCACAATTGCACTTGCATCTCCTCCCGTCTAATATGTCGACACGGTATGATCTAGAGGACATGTCAACAACTTGAAATTCATTCAAGTTAAGCCGGATTGGCTCAGGCATTCGTCAAGCCTCCTCCTCAACTTTTTTAAGTAATGTCTGAACACGTGGAGCGAAGAAGTTATTGTTTTGTTGATCCTCCGTTGCAATGAATTCCAACCTCCTCATAAACATTGAAATGATGTTATAGTATATGGACGTAATCAAGGCTTGTATCGGCAATCCTCTTGCTCGCTTTAAAACTCCATTGAAAGACTCTGCAGCATTAGTTGTCATTACCCCAAATCTAAATCCACCATCATTTATTAAAGACCAACGACTTACATCACGGTCTACGAGCCATTGATGGATGTCCACTTTGATCCTCCTCATGTCTTCCATACATCTATTAAAAAAGGCTTTATCATCTGTATTTCCTGCTGCGTACATTTTTTGACACAAAAAATCAACGTCTCCTATTCCCATCTAGCGTATTGCTTTCTTGAAATTCTCACGTAGATGTCTTAGGCAGTTTCGATGAGCAACATTAGGAAAGATTTCCCTATAACCTCTAACCAAACCAGCATGCCTGTCTGATATGATACAGAGATTATGCCTGTTCGTAACTACAGGGAGTAGCTCATTGACTTGTCTTAAAAACCAAATCCATGATTCGTTACACTCTGATTCAACTACAGCAAATGCAAGTGGATATAGACCATTATTAGCATCCATACCTATCGCAGTTAATAATGTCCCC
>NW_021451108.1:0-1520 GCF_001605985.2 Dendrobium catenatum
TTCTTGGAAGTTGGACTTGCAACGTAAGAAATCTGATTACGGGTGTAAACGAGTCGAGTCACTCCTGACTTGTGTTTGAGCTTGATTAATTAATCTAGTTCGAGCTCAAGCATGAGCTTTATTCTACAAGTTCGAGCTGCTTACAAACCGGCTCATTTGAATTGAAAGATAAAATGGTTATTATAATTCAAGTTATTATTATAATAAAATGAAAAAAGATTGAGAAATTAGAAGAAAAATAATAAAAAATTAATTAATACAAGAAAGTAAGATATAAATTTTTAAATATTTTTAGCAACTTGATCGTTAAAATCATGAATGCTAATAAGTTTTAATTTTATTTTATATTAATATATTTTAAACTAGCCAACCCGCTAGCGCATACACAAAGACTCGAACCTTGAACCTCTTAGTTGGAAGCCTAAGCTCTCAACCAATAGGCCAAGGAGAGTTGTGTATAGAGCATTGTCTCTATTCTACCATATAAATAGGAGATTAAACATAATACTTAGGGAAATAGAGCATTGTCTCTATTCTACCATATAAATAGGAGATTAAACATAATACTTAGGGAAATCAGTAGATTTGAGTAATTTTTAAATACAGTGTAAAAGCCATTGTCGCTCTTTGTTATTGCCGCTCACCACCGACCATCGCCATCTGTCACCACAGTCATCGCTTGCTGCTACTGTGCCATATCTCACTTTCGGAGGCCACCTATAGCAACCATCGCCAATTACCACCCCCATTTCACTGACGATCATCACCCCCACCTCTGTCTCCTAACACCCCACCATCGTATTCTACCGCTCTACTGTCGCATTGCCAGCCATGGCAGCCAAACTTTACACTGCATTCATTCTACTTCAAAATAATCACAAAAAAGCAATCAAATAATTCAAAAAAAAATTTAAATACATTGTATTTATTTTAAACATTATTCCTTTTATTATGTATTTTTTCGACGAATCAAATAACCCCTTCGAAACTGTCACAATAGCTGATGCATTTAAATATAATTATATAAGATGATTAATTTGTGTTCAACCCAATTGTATTTTCGCCTATCAGAAGCAGATAAATAAGGAGAAATATTTCGACCTTCTAACTATATCTTACACATAATAATGAAGGTGATTGTGGTAGTTCTAGATCTTTCTAGAGATGGAGGCATGAACATGAGATGACAAATAGGACAATGTCAAAAATGTTATGGAGGCAACGAAAAATGATCGAATTGATTCAGCCTAACCATGGAAGTGTGCTTTGTTTATGTTGTTGTTTAGAAATGTTGATAAATGGTCGGATCCATCAACTTGATTCAGACTTATTTGAAAAATTCTGATTTGGATTGATCCGTTTAATAAATAAGTTAGGATTATGTCTGATATTTCGACCTATTTATTAAACGGGTTGGATTTTGATTGACCCGCCAACCTTATTTTAACCAAGAAATGATCAATTTAATATTTTCTTGTTTTTTTTTTTATATTATCTTTTTATTTTTTTAACAATTAAAC
>NW_021451109.1:0-352 GCF_001605985.2 Dendrobium catenatum
GGGTGTAACACATTAGGCAGCTGATGTAAAACCACACTATGGACCTGATATTGATGACAGTGCTTTGCAGTATTCATGCAATCACATGTTATTGTAGGCCAGTAGTATCCAAGTCTTTTAATCCTCAATTTCATTTTTCGACCCGATTGATGTGCACCGCATAGTCCTGAATGAACCTCATTAACAATCTTCAGGGCTTCTCGCTGGTTCAGACAGCGCAGCCACATGTTATTGAAGGACCGACGGTACAGCAAATTGTTGATTAGTGCGTATGATAGGGCACGTTTCTTAATCTGGTTGGAGAGTGATTTATCATGGGGAAGTTTCCCTTCTTTAAGGTAGTCGATTAAGG
>NW_021451110.1:0-906 GCF_001605985.2 Dendrobium catenatum
GTTGGTGACTTTGTGTATGTCAAAGTCAGCCCGATGAGGGGTGTGAGCAGATTTAGCCAGGTGAGTAAGCTTAGTCCAAGGTACATTGGACCTTTTCAAATCCTGAAAAGGATTGGAAAAACTGCTTACCGACTGTTGCTTTCTGATTCGATGCCTGACGTGCATAACGTGTTTCACGTATCCACTTTGAGGAAGTGGGTATCAGATTCTGGGAAGAAGTTGTCTGCTGATGAGGTTGAGATTCAGGAGAATCTGGCGTACAAAGAAGAGCCAGAGTTGATTTTGGCGTACGACATCCGAAAGCTACGAAGTAAACAGATTCCGATGGTGAAAGTCCAGTGGAAGCACCGAACTGCACGGGAAGCGACTTGGGAGAAGGAGTCTGACATGAGACAGTCATATGAGACAGTCATACCCATACTTGTTTTGACGCTGTTTGGATTGGACAATGTCGAGGACGACATTTTTCTGAAGTTGGGGAGATTATAAAGTGCTGATTTTTCTCCAGGATCGTCCAGGACGATCTGGGATCGTCCTGGGACGATCAGTTGAAGTTTTATTCCAGAATGTATCCAGATTGCTCCAGGTGATTTTCCTGTAGGTATCGGCCAGGCCGATAGGGACATCGTCCAGGCCGATCGGTTCAGTGCATCATTTCGTCCTGAGCATCGCCCTGGGAACCATCCAGGTCGATGGATTTTGTTCAGAGCATCCCAGGACGATATTGCGATCGGCCGGGCCGATCTGTGTATTATAAAGCTGAAATTAGTCATTTTGAAGAGGGAGAAAAATAAAAATTAACGAAAATATCAGCCGAGGAGAGAGAAAGTCGAAGGCTTTTTGGGAAAAGTTGATTTTTGAGCGACGCAGCTCCGTTTTCGTCTGACGAGACTGTTCAGGAAATTG
>NW_021451111.1:0-279 GCF_001605985.2 Dendrobium catenatum
TAAGTTATATCACTTCTTAAATTATATGAAATTTCATTTCTTTCTAATATTTTTCAATTTTTATTTGCATATATTATTTCAATCACTTTCAAGATTAAAATATCAAATGAATTTCATATTTCTGCTTATATTTCTAACATTTTTTTTTCTTCTTCACCTTTTGATGTTGTCAAAAAGGGGGAGAATTTGTTTGTTTGTTGTTTTCGTGATTTTCATAGTGTTTGATTTCGTATGGGTTGTTTTTGTGATTTTTGATTGTTTTCTTTATTTTGACTTCTA
>NW_021451112.1:0-956 GCF_001605985.2 Dendrobium catenatum
CACTTTAAAATTTCCCTCAAAAAATTTCCTTTTAAACGTTTTAAAACAAGGAACCCCTTTTCCAGTCCAAGAGATAGCCAATCCATCATCATGAATTGGTATAGATAAAACTACCCGATGCAAATCACTAGGAACAGAAGTCAAATCCCAGCAACCATTACAAATCCAGTTATTCACATCCAAAGAGTTCGGAATAGCCTGCAAGTTTAAGTCAGCCAGGGACTTCCCCTTCACCCAAGGGTCCCAGTACAGCGAAAAACAGCAGTTAGAACTAGTAACATTCAGTTTCAGAGAACTTTTAATAGCAGAGGCTGTCGAGCAAATATGTTTCCAGAATTGGGACGCTCTATTGCTGGGAGGTTTAAAAGGAGAAACAAATTTGCTCCTATACCAACTATTAAGAAGGGAGTCTACAGAATAAAATCTCCAAAGAAAAGAGCAGGCAAATCCAAAATACATAGACTTGATATCAGGGATATCCAGCCCCCCATAGCAGTAAGGCAGAGTAGTATTTTTCCATGAGATTAAATGTAATTTTTTATCAGAGATAGCTCCATGATATAAAAACCTGGCACACATTCTATCAAGAAGTTTGCAGCCGGCCTTGGGTATAATGGCTCCTCGGATCCAGTAAGCAATAGAATTAGCAATCGTAAATTTCAAGTATTGAATTCTACCTGCAAAAGACAAAAATTTGACTTTCCAACCAGCAAGTAGAGTAGCAATTTTACTCAGGAGTGGTTGGAAGTAAGAAATCGAGAGTTTTTTGGTAGATAGAGGTAATCCGAGATATTTGATAACATTTTCAGCACGAGCAAATTGAAGGGAATGCGCAATGTCAGTAGCCTCCTGATTATCACGGGAGAAGATAATGGAGCACTTATCCCTATTGATATGAAGACCAGAGGAATTCCCAAATTTGGAAATAACATGATTTAGAGCTTGAGCATTTTGTC
>NW_021451113.1:0-243 GCF_001605985.2 Dendrobium catenatum
AACGCAGACTCTCTCTTTCTCTCCTACTCTCTCTACCATTTCCTTGTTTGTGTGGGATATCGAGAGAGGTTTAAGGGCCATAATATAGGTTAAGAGTACTTTTTTACCCTCATGGTTGTGAAAAAGTCCTTTTTGGCCATTGAGATTGTGGTCCCTACTCACATTTATTAATTTACATATAATAAATGTGTTGTGATGTTTTAATTATGCTTATCACCCTTAGATGTTTGATAAAGTCTACCT
>NW_021451114.1:0-224 GCF_001605985.2 Dendrobium catenatum
CTCAGAACCAACGAGCATCCATCCTTACACGTTTGTATATTTGCTATTATTGTAAGGTTATTGTCGTCCACAGATACAGTCAAACAAGAAATCGTCCATCCATAAATAATAGTAAATGGAAAAATATTTTCATCTGCATTGATGTATTCTCAGAAAATTATCTTGATTAGGCACGAATCTCGAGGCAAAAATCAGTTCGGAAACTTCAAAAATTAATTTCGAGA
>NW_021451115.1:0-472 GCF_001605985.2 Dendrobium catenatum
ACATAGCAACATTAAAAGCGAAGGTATTAAGTTCCCCGAGCTTACTGTTAGACAAAGGATGACCCCCAGCTTTATCAGAAGGAAGACGGCAACAATTAAAATCTCCTAATATAGCCCAGGGCAGAGGAGAAAGGTTAACCAGTTCCGAGACATCTTTCCAAAGTTTTTGCCTTTCCTCAACATAGTTAGAGGCATAAATAACAGAGATACAGCAGACATCTTGAAAGCCATTATTAACAACTCCATGAATTACCTGGCTAGAAGTAAAAATAGGAGTAAAAGTGACATTTTGGGCATTCCACTTAATCCAGATGCGACCAGGAGTGGAATAAGAAAAATAGAATCATGCAGGTGGAGTCGAGCTTTTCAGAGGTATAAGCGGAGCAAGTTTGGCTCAGAATCCAGGTGCCAAGGTTCTGCTTGGCCCAAGCTTGGCATTCATGGCAAGAAGAAGATGGAGTCAGCCATTATA
>NW_021451116.1:0-227 GCF_001605985.2 Dendrobium catenatum
CAAATTTCACTTTCCGGTAAATTCATTGGACTTTGCTATACCCGCTGCTGCTTGTCCGGGTGGTGAAGAGCCGGCTAAGCAAAGCCTAGGTCCCTGATTCGAATCCATTGACAAGCAGTTAAAGTCTTAAGTATTAGCTCGTATAAATAATGTGGGTTAATGCTATGTCGACCGGAATTTTAACTGAACTAATACTTCCTGTCTAAAAAAAAAAAATTGGACTTTGC
>NW_021451117.1:0-240 GCF_001605985.2 Dendrobium catenatum
TTTTTATAATTTTGTATTTATATAGTTTAAGTATAATATAAAAGAATTTTTAACACATTTTACATGCAACATAATGTTTGTCACGAGCAGGAGGGAGAAATTTGAGCTCGAATCCCATAGTGGTCATATGCGTCGGCGGGCAGGTTGGGTAAGGGGGTCGAGTAACGCGGGAGCCAGCGAGGCAGTAAGGCAGGTTTTCGAGCAGCGCGGGAGGCAGCCGAGTAGTGGAGCAGGTGGTTG
>NW_021451118.1:0-210 GCF_001605985.2 Dendrobium catenatum
AGCCAATTATCTTGCCAGAAAAAAATGTCACCTTTTCAAAGACCCCATTGAATGTACTTCTCAGCATTCATTTAATATTGCACAGTCTCTTCCAAACAAAAGAGTCAGTGTTCTTATGAATGCATAAAGTAGGATGAATGTTGGAGCAGTATTTAATATTCATGTAGCGAGCACATAAGCTTAAATTCGATCTAAAAGAAAACCATTATT
>NW_021451119.1:0-576 GCF_001605985.2 Dendrobium catenatum
TATAAAAAAATAAATGAAAATCATGTTGGATGTGGTAAAAATTAGATGGATATGTGGTACAAGCAAGATGAGAATGATATAGTTACAGCGGGCATATTAGTAGTTAGCATTCATTTGAGATATGATTATAGAAAACAAACATGCTGTTTGGGTTTGTATAACGTTGTGCAAAAGATGGAAGCTAGATAGAATCAATATGAAGGGTGTGAGAAGTGTTGACCACCATCCCAAACACGTGCCGACTTAAGACTTGTGCTCGCACACGAAACCGTTGTTCGACTCATCCCACCTTGCGACCCCACCTCGCGCGCGTTCGCCCAAACGATGCGATGCTTCCCTTAAATAACTTCCTCCCAACAACACAACTGCTGTTCATTTCCTCAAAATTGAAAACACGCACGGAACTCCCTCTCATTTGAACTCCCACGCACAAAACTCTCCATCCCTCGACCTCATGATCCCGCACGCACGAAGCCTAACCCGACCTCCTTGCTTTCATCCTCTTGATCTCAAATGCAAGGAAGCCGTCGGACCAAGCCTCGCCTACGGTCCTGCGCCCGACTCGTTGCTAGGCGT
>NW_021451120.1:0-222 GCF_001605985.2 Dendrobium catenatum
ACAACGAGCGACATAGGATAGTTGTGTGATAAGGACGGTGTAGCATAAGCATCAACTTTCAGGATAGACGAATACTAGTGAAATCAACATGTTGAATTCGATGATAGATTGTAATAGAGAAACGAAGAAGTGTTATTTATATTATTATTTTAAAGATTATGATAAATGTGTGAGAGGGAAATTTCGGCTTTAACTATGTAAATCTCATAATTTTGAGAGCTA
>NW_021451121.1:0-234 GCF_001605985.2 Dendrobium catenatum
AGATTTATAGAGAATAAAAGTGTAAGCATAATAACTTAATTATTATGTAATTAAATCTTTTTTCTAATATATTACACACAAAATCTTAATTGAATGTAATTTGTATTATAAGATAATTGATATGTCACCAAAAAATAGTCTTGATCCAGCACGAATCTCGAGGCAAAATCAATTTGGAAACTTAAAAAATTAAATCTTGAAGCACCCGAACACCAATTTCAGCGAGCTTATAGT
>NW_021451122.1:0-273 GCF_001605985.2 Dendrobium catenatum
TGAAAAATAAGGAGGCTTTGCACAACAATTTTAACTTCTTCCTTTTTTTTTTTAATTTTAAAAATGCAACAAAAACATTACTATGAAATAGAAATATGATACGAACAATGATACAAAAAAAAGTGTGAAAAGATACGAACAAATAATATTTTCTTCCCCTTTTTGACAACATCAAAAAGAGAAGAAGAAAAAAGACCAAAAATGTAAGCAGTCATATGATAATCCTTTGATAATTAATCTTTGAAAGTGATTGAAATAAATTTTGCAAATAAA
>NW_021451123.1:0-504 GCF_001605985.2 Dendrobium catenatum
TACGAACCAAACAACACCAGAATTGGTCTGATCCGAGCCCAAATGGGTCTAAATTAAAAGACCAAAGCGTATTTGGAAGGTTCAAAGCATTAATTGGATGACCAAATTATCTTTAAATATGGCATGCTTATAGTTGAATTGAGCGGCTCGGTGAGACGAATCCAACGAGCCCAATATATCATAATTTTGACATCATTAAGACTTGTAAATACTTGAAAAATGCTCTATGATAAGGGAAATTAGTACAGAACGTCTGATGGAGCATTGGGAACCTGCCCTGGATCTTATCTATATTTACAAGTTGTGCCACTTACAAAAATTTATAAATAGACCCCCACTCCCTACATGAAGGGGACATTTTGTTTGAAATTGGATAGAGCTACACCAAAGAAACATCACAAATGAATTTCTATCGGCTACCTGACTACTGCCAGACTTCCACCTTGCGGCCAACCGTTGTAGGACTAGCTGTGATGCCCCAGAATCAAATAGTGAAAGGATTCG
>NW_021451124.1:0-588 GCF_001605985.2 Dendrobium catenatum
GATATTTCAAATTCTGAGAAAGTAAATAAAATTCTTATATGCTTACCTAGTTCATATGATGCAAAGATAACTGCTATCACTGAATCTAAAGACCTTAACGTTTACTCTATTAATAATCTCCTTGGGTCACTCATTGCATACGAGCAAGGAGTTAGTCAGAGACAAAGTGATGCAGGTGAAAAGGAGTGAACGGTGGCATTAAAAGCTAACAACTCAAAAAGCGAAAGCTCTGTAGGGGAGGAAGAGGATGAGATAGCACTGATGACCCAACAGTTCAAAAATTTCATGAAGAGAAAACTGAAGCGTCACCAAAATAGCTGGAATAAAGTTAAGAGCTCAAGGTTCAATATGGTTTCATCTGACACAATCTATTTTGAGTACAAGAAGCCAGGTCACCTTCGAGCCGATTGCCCCAATCTGAAGAGTCAACCAGCTATGGAGAGAGGAGATGACAAAGCCAAATACAAGAAAGTAAAGATGAAGACAAAAAAAGCTTTTTGGGCCGACTCTTCCTCAGAATCGTTAGAAGAAGAAGCAGAGGAGGAGGTAATAAATTTGTGTCTTATGGCTAATGATAATCTTGATCAA
>NW_021451125.1:0-252 GCF_001605985.2 Dendrobium catenatum
AGTTTCTAGAACCGACCTTGTAATAACCGTTCGTACCGTACAAACCTAGTTTGTACGGGACGATTAGCTGTACGAAGACATTTTGTACACATATACAAAGAGGGTCGTTTCAAATCATTTAAGTAAAATCATCAAGGACGATCCACGATCGTACGGGACGATCCACGATCATACGGGATGATCCACGATCGTACGGGACGATCCACTGCGTACATAATTGAATACTTGCAGTTTTTGGGCGGTTTTCTTGTC
>NW_021451126.1:0-2000 GCF_001605985.2 Dendrobium catenatum
CTCCCCCTATTTTATAAATTACTATATGCTCTAACAACATGAGGCACACTCGCGAGAGGTGGAGGGGCAGAAGAGGAAGATGGACATTGGATCCTGTTCATCTCAAAAGGAGAGGTGAAAGTAAAGAAGATTCAAGAGAAATTTGAGTAGAGGAAAGAGTATAAGTTCCAGATGATCCGGAGGAGAAAACTAATAATACAACCTATACAAATGCATACCAGCAAGGGAAATGTAAATGCATCTCTAAGCACTCATGATTCCAGCTCTAACAGATTAGCAAAGGCAGCCATCTTGAGGAAAGGGTGAATGGGCTTTGGGACCAGTGGTGAAGACGAGTAAGGGCATCTCCAACCGAAAATCTCATTTTTCACTCCAAAATGCCGTGAAACTAAAAAAATGTCGTGATTCATCTCCAACCGAACTCCATTTTGCCAAGGTAAGGGTCATTTTCTTCTTTGGCGCGTTTCTTTGGCAATTTCAGTAGAGACCAAAAAATAGTGGAGATGAATAGTGCAATGGCAAAATTGGCGTCTCACTGTTCACCCGCAACCAAATAGCGGAAGTTTTATCATTTAGTTGGAGCTCGCGAGCGACTCCATTCAAGCGTTTGGAGTTTGGTTGGAGATGCTCTTAGTCACCTTGGAGATACTTTGAAGCTACATATAAGGATGCTTTTGTTACATACATGAAGCGCTATTCTTGGAACCTGGATAGTTCCAAAATTGGAGCTTCAAAGCTCAATATTCTTTGGTTTAATAAATTGGGGTTTCTCAAACATCTGTTTGTTGGTATTGAGTATTCAGTCAACTTATTATAAATATTGATATCACAGGTTACTGTTGGGAAGTAAATTTATGCAATGAAACAAACAAGAAAAGAAACAATGGAAATGAACATTAAGATTTAAAGTGAAAAAATAGAAATTGGGAAAAATCACGGAGCCACACCAAAAAATCCATAATAAAATGGCGAAATTATACATTTTTATTTCTCTCACACTCTGTCCTTATCTCTCTTCACTCTTCACATTGTTCTACACTCAAAACAGACAAAGAGATGCTTTCAAGTTTCAATACATCAAATGAGACAACCCTTCAAATTAAATATGAAAAACAAGAAAGAAAACTGCTCAGCTTGACTCGCAGCACTGCGATGCTGGGGTCTAGAGCATCGTGGTACTCCACTCTTTATCTCTAGCCTGATTCGGAGAGTTGCGGCACCGAGGCTTGGAGCGCTGAAGAGCTCCACTCTATTTCTCTAACCATAGTATGCATAACTACTGCGATTGAGTATGCAATATTGCACGGTTGTACAGGGAAAATATTTTGGGTCAAAGCCACCAAACACCAAGCACAAAAAACACTGCCCCCCTTGCACCCCTCCACCCCCCACCCTGATGAGCTTGACTGGTGATATTGAGGTCTGAGACAACAGTACAACCCGAATGATTAACAAAATCAGATTCCACACAAAACTAGCATTTATGACTTGAAGGCCAACATGAAAGGTGTCTTTCTTGTTATAGTAGATAGAGTTGTTCGGTGTGCTCAGGGGGCGGCCAACAACTTTCCTGCTTATTGTTGGGTAAGTAAAACACTGTAGCAAAACAAACAAGAATAATAAAAGCTGTGGAAATAAAACAACACTAGGATTTAATGTGGAAAACCTGAAACCGGAAAAAAAAAATCACAGAACCACACCACATTAAGAAATCTATTATGAAAATATGGAGAATTAATATAAATCTCTCTCTTCTCTCACTCTTTTCTTGCCTCTTGCTTCCCTTCTCTCTTATCCCATTCTTACACAAGAAGAGACCAAGAGATACAATACAACCACCAAGGGACACCACCCTTAAAAAAAACATAAAAGAAAAATTGCCCAGCCGGCATTCCAATTCATCTTCAGATGATCTCCCACTTCTACCTTCCAATTCATCTTCAGAAGACCAATAGAAGAAAATACCAGGTTTTCAATATTGAATTCAGAATCTAATGAGC
>NW_021451127.1:0-224 GCF_001605985.2 Dendrobium catenatum
TTCCTTCTCTGGAACCGAATCCCTGCAGCCGACTTTCCCTCTTGAAGGATCGAGCTCACCCCTTCAACCGACTTTCTCTACCTGTAGGATCGGAAGTTACCACACTTTGATCGGAAGTGACAAAGGGAGCCCGCTGGCTGTGAATGTAACTTTCTCCCTTTAGGGCATCTCCAACCGAAAAACTCATTTTTCACTCCAAAATGCAGTAAAACTCCAAAATGCAG
>NW_021451128.1:0-347 GCF_001605985.2 Dendrobium catenatum
GAAATATCTATAAATGTCTATCAATGTCCCTATCACATGTTATGCCATGTCAAATCAATCTAAATATTGGTTCTATCAATTCTAGACTTATTATGTATATCAATTAATTAATATGATCTTTTATAAATGAATGCAAATATGGATATAATTATAAAAAGTAATGTAGGACATTTATCTAGTTATATGGTATTTCTCCTTATCTTATATTAGTATTAAGCATCAGGTGTTAGGTGGCAATCTTGTAAGAGACATCACTCATATCCATCAACGTAGCTTACCCCCTTTGACTCCCTATCTTGTATTTCGATTACATTGCAACCCATAATTTAGAGTAAAGCTAATCAAGC
>NW_021451129.1:0-307 GCF_001605985.2 Dendrobium catenatum
TTCTCATTATTTTTTCCCTTTGAGACTTTTTGATTTTTCATATTATAAATTCTTGCATATTTTTAGCAATATCATTACCTTAATGGGTGATATAAAAATTTTTAATATTATCAAGATTATTTTGAAAATAATGAGCGATAAGTTATAATGTATGTGACTTAAACTTATAGCCTAAGATAAATAACCTCATACTGATTTTACTATGGTTTCATTTGGGACAGCTTTCTTACTGCTTCTTGAAGCAGCTTTTAAAAAATAGCAAAAAAGCTATCCCAAATGAAGCCTATGATGATCGACATGGATCATC
>NW_021451130.1:0-536 GCF_001605985.2 Dendrobium catenatum
CCCCTTTCCTTGCTTGGGCCCCATACGTTGCCCCTCCTTACTTGCTCCGCCTCCCCAAGCAGACCAGTGGGCCCCATTGGCTTAACATATAATTTGAAAATATGAGTACCCACCTTGTGATATGCAAATACTATTCCTTAGTCTTATCACTGTTTCTTCAAGTATTTATTCCTATAAATCAAATCCAATTCCATGTATAAGACATATACAATAAAATTCAGTTGAATTCTTTTATACTTTAATTTGTTTTTAAATTCATCATACATTAATATCTTAATTTCTATTAACATCATGGACTCCTTTCCTCTTAGGTAACATTAAGACTCTCTTTATATAAAGAAATTAATATCTTGACTCAATTCAAGTCTTTTACTTATTTTATGATGTGTTAAGTAGTGATAATTCATTTCTAAGATAAGCAGCCTTTCTTTATGTTGGAGAATTTTTGCATCCTCAAACGGATTGCATATTTTATAATCGAGTACGACATAAGAATACAATATATTACCCCGGAGGGTAAAAATACCATTTTCTTA
>NW_021451131.1:0-391 GCF_001605985.2 Dendrobium catenatum
ATGTGATCCCGGATGAAATGATGGTCAATCTCAATGCGCTTTGTTCTTGAATGGAAGACCGGATTATTGGCCAATGCTATGGTCGATGTGCTGTCACAGTGCAGTGTTGTCGGCGAAGTGATAGAGATGTTGAAGTCTAGCAGCAGTCTGCGTAACCATATGATGTCGGTCAGTGCAGCAGCAATTGCACGGTATTCAGCTTCGGTGGAAGATCGTGCTACAGTGTGTTGTTTCTTGACGCTCCAGGAGATAAGAGTGTTCCCAAGGATTGTACAATAGCCAGAGGTGGACCGTCTTGTGTCCTTATCACCAGCCCAATCGGCATCAGAAAATGACTGGAGGATTGTAGATCCATGCGAAATTGGTAGACCATATGTTAGAGTGCCACTAA
>NW_021451132.1:0-252 GCF_001605985.2 Dendrobium catenatum
GAAAGAGAAAACAGTGGCACTGAAGGCGCACAAATCTGACTTTGATTCTTCCGGGTCTGAGAGCGATGACATTGCCTTAATCACAAGGTAGTTCAAAAACTTTCTAAGGAAGAAGCACAAGCATCATCAAAATTGGATAAAAGGTAAAGATAACAAATATTCTAAAGGATCTTTTGATATTGTTTGTTTTGAATGAAGGAAGCCTAGACATGTCAGAGCAGATTGTTCTTCACTTCAAGATCACACAAGCAA
>NW_021451133.1:0-263 GCF_001605985.2 Dendrobium catenatum
TTGTTAAATTAAATTATATTTCTTTTATCTTTAAAAAAATTAACTTTAAAAATATTTGATTATTACTTTTAATATAGAGTAGTTATAAGTTAAATAAAAAAATGTAACAATTTTATATAGTTTTTAAGTGAAGGCTAGATGGTAGATGGCTGATGCATAAGAGCGTACAGAGAGAGGAAAGGGGCGGTTTCGAATCCCGCCAAAGGCAGATCACGCGTGCGCGCTTGGGCTCGCTAGCCCTCTGTGGGTCGGGCTGGATTGCT
>NW_021451134.1:0-200 GCF_001605985.2 Dendrobium catenatum
TAAACGATCAAATCAATACGACGAAAGATCAATTGAACTCAAATCAATACAAAGATCCATTGAAATCAAATCAATACAATCAACTTCATAAAGAAATCTATTTTACGATAAATCAAATCCATACGGCAACAATCCATCCAATCAATCAATCGATAATTGGTACGACGAATCAATGGCATGTCAGGATCTGTCGTATCAAT
>NW_021451135.1:0-205 GCF_001605985.2 Dendrobium catenatum
TCCTTCCACCCTTCTTCAACTCCATCCGCAGTGTGCCCCAATTTATTTTGGTTTCCCCCACAGTCTGCAACCACTTCATCCCTAGGATGACATCCGTACTCCCCAGTTCCAGGGGAAGGAAGTCTTCCTTCACTTGTATGCCTTGGATTTTTAGCACCACTCCTTTGTAGATTCCTCTTCCCATTTCTACCTTCCCAGTGCCCAT
>NW_021451136.1:0-278 GCF_001605985.2 Dendrobium catenatum
ATGAATGATTTTGTTATAAAAGAAGATAATTATAATATTAAAATAAATATCCTATCAAATAAGATGAAATTAAATCACTAATGATATCAACATCCAGAATGAGATTTTTAAAGAATTTCAACATGCAATTCAATTATTCTTAGTTTTTTTTTTTTTGTATTTTAGGCATCATTTTTTGGTTGAAGAATGCAAAGAAGATTCTTTTATATGAACATGTATAAATTATCATTATTTATTTAACGAAAATTGTTGCGTCCACGGGTATTTGCGGCGGCAAA
>NW_021451137.1:0-350 GCF_001605985.2 Dendrobium catenatum
TCAAAATCCATGCTGAGGCTAAGATTTCTAAAGATTGAGCTTCAGGGTAGATGATCTATAAAAAATGTTGCTAGTCATTAAATATTGTCCCATCTTTTAGGCAATGCTGAAAGCAAACTTAAATCATGGACTCATCATCTCATAGCCACAAACAAGATTAAAACATATGTTTTCAAATCTTCATCCAATATTTAGAATAAATGGGATATCTCCATCATATTTTCATTTATGCATAGATAAAGTTCATGATTTTTTCAAGAAACAAGATATAAACATGGCTGAAGCTACAACTTTTTTCAAGAAACAAGATAACTATCTAGTGATGGCTGACCCTTTGCACATCAACAAAC
>NW_021451138.1:0-217 GCF_001605985.2 Dendrobium catenatum
AATGTTAATTAAATTTATTATTAAAATTAATTATATTTTGATTCATTCATAATTAAATTAAACTATACCAATAAAATTAAAATTATTTATTTTTAGTTTAATGATTAAAATTAATTGATTCAACTAATTCATTAATACATTTTTGACCTTAGAGCTTCATTTCATAACACTAAAAAAGAATACAACAACAACAACAACATCAAGCCTTTATCTCACT
>NW_021451139.1:0-200 GCF_001605985.2 Dendrobium catenatum
TAACCATACAACTAGGAAAACCTTTTAGAAGGAGTCTCGCAATAAGGAATTCCCGAGAAACAGAATCAAAAGCTTTCTTAATGTCTAGTTTGGCACAAAAAATCTTAGTATTTCCTTTTTTTCCCGCATGAAACAAAATATCAGAAGCCAACAAGATATTATTAGTAGAGACTCTGGATTTTAGAAATCCAGCTTGATTG
>NW_021451140.1:0-325 GCF_001605985.2 Dendrobium catenatum
ATTGAATTCATTGTAGAATATTGTGTCGGTCTCTCGAGACTATACTTTATTCTCAATGTAGTATTAAATTTCAAAATAGGAGAAATCAAAATCTGCGTGGGGACACAATTTTTCCCACCAATATGCTTATTTATTTAGGGGGAGTTAAGGAGAAATTTAGGATTGTTAATTTTATTCAAATAATAATTCTTTTGACATCATCAAAAAGGAGAAGATTGTTGAGATAGTTTCTATGCATGTTTGACATTCTTGCAACTTGTATATTTTTGATGATTCTAAATATTATTTATTTGATTATTATTTCTCTTAACATATTTTGGAAGAA
>NW_021451141.1:0-3307 GCF_001605985.2 Dendrobium catenatum
TTTCAAACTCATTACTCATTATTATGGAAAATTCATCACATAAAATATTATATGAAGATCCAAATAGAATATCATTTACGTAAATCTGAACAATAAGAATTTCATCTTTAACCTTTTATAAAAAAGAATGTAGTGTCCACACTCCTCTTTAATAATCTTCTATCTAGTAAGAATGAGCTAAGTCTTTCGTACCAGGCTCTAGGTGCTTGCTTTAACCCATAAAGTACCTTTTTTAATTTGAATACATGATGTGGAAATTGTGAAGTTTCAAATTCAGGGGGTTGCTTAACATAGACACCCTCCTTGATTATCCCATTCAGAAAAGCACTCTTTACGTCCATATGATATAATTTAAAACTTTTGAAGCAAGCAAAAGCTAAGAGCACACTTATGGCTTCTAGTCTAGCTACTGAGGCAAAGGTTTTTTCAAAGTTTATTCCCTCAATTTGGTTGTACCCCTTAACTACTAGTCTGGCTTTATTTCTTATTATGGTTTTTGAATCATTCACCTTATTTTTAAAGACCCATTTTATTCCAATTACACTCTATTCTTTAGGTCTCTTGACTAATTCCCAAACTTCATTCTTGGGGAATTGGTTCAATTCCTCTTGTATTGCTAGGATCCAAAATTCATCTCCTAAGGCTTGGTCTATACTCGTGGGTTCTATCATAATGATGAATGTTGAATGACTAACCTCTTTCCTAAGTCCATGTGTAGTTCTTACACCTTATTAAGGATCTCCTAAAATTAACTCTTTAGGTTGATCAGAAGAATATCTCCATTCTCTAGGCAAATTTCTTGAGGTTCTACCCTTTCTCCTATGGTCATTATTTCTACTCCTTGAATTGCCTCTATTTCATCTTCTTCAATTTTAGATTCAGAGGACTTATATGATTCATCAAATACTACATGGGTAGACTCTTTCTACTACTAGGGTTCTCTTATTAAAGATTCTATAGGCCTTACCTACATATGAATAACCTAAGAAGACACCCTCATTAGACTTGAGATCAAATTTTCCTAAGAGAAGTTAGCCATTAATTAAGATAAAGCACTTACAATCAAAGACATGTAAGTGTGAAAGACTCGGTGTCAACTCTTAAGGAGTTCATAAGGAGTTTTATTCATTTTTGACCTAATGTTCACCCTATTTAAGACGTAACACTCCATGTTAAACCGCTTCTGCCCAAAAATATCTAGGAAGGGTGTACTCCACTAACATTGCCCTAGCAGCTTCTACCAAGGTTCTATTCTATCTTTTTACTATTCTATTTTGTTGAGGTGTTCTAGGGGCTGAGAAATTATGCTCTATTCATATCTCTTGACAAAATGATTCAAATATTTTATTTTGAAACTCTCCACCATGATCACAATGGATTGTTGAGATTTCATATCCTGAATTTCATTGAATCTAAGTGGAGAATACCTTAAATTCCTCAAATGACTCAATCTTATGTTCTAGGAATCTTACCCAAGTGAATCTAGTGAAGTCGTCTATAATCATAAATCCATAATTTGTTTCTCCTAGGCTAGTTATACTAATGAGTCCAAATAAGTTCATGTGAAGGATTTCTAATGGCCTAGAGGTGTTCACATCTTTGATTGAATGAAAGAATGATTTGATTTGTTTACCTAGTTGGTAGGCATCGCATAGATGGTCCTTAATGAAGTCTAACTTAGGTGCACCTCTAACAAGGCTTTTTTTAGAGATGTTTCTAATTGTTTTCATACTAGCATGGTATAGTCTCCTATGCCATAGCCACGAGTCATCTGAAAGTTCGTTAGGGATGTTAAGCCCTTAAGAACTAGCCCGAGGCTAACCAAGAGGGGGGTGAATTGGTATTTTAAAAAAAAAATATCTTAGGTAAAGCACAACTTTAAAACCAAAACAATTCACCACAAGAGTATCAGATGCAAAAATTAAATGCAGAAGTAAAATAAAGAAAGATCACACCAGATTTAAAGTGGTTCGGTCAAACCTTGACCTACGTCCACTCCTCGGAGGTACCCTCCGAGTATTGTACTAACTAAGTGTCTCTCCTTTAGCTCCCATAGCTAGGCGGAGAAGCTATTATAATAAACTCCTTTTCACCAACCTCGGAGCGACAGAGAACTGTCTTCTTTTGCCTCCTCCTGAAGCGGGCAGAGAACCCGGACCTTTTGCTGAAGTAGACCTCCCAAGGAAGAAGGATGAAGAATAGAGATGATGACTTGGAACCTTCCTTGGAGGAACCTTTGTGAACCCTCTCACAAACTCCCCCTCACAAGTTCCTCCCTCCATCTCTTTCTCTCCCTCTCCCAAGGCTCTCTCAGGTCAAGACAGCAGCACTCAAGGTCTTATTTTTCATGAGAAAAATTGGATCCTTCGATACCAAAGAGATCTTCTTCTTTTGTAAACTTTTCTCAAGACAAGCCTTGAATCCGACGGTACTAAGGTACAAGCCTGCCGTAGCAACCTTGTGGAATCCCCCTCCACACTCCCTTGAGTCCCCCCTCACAGGATCTTCTCCCTCTCTCAAACTTCACCCTTTCCTCACTCCCTTTCAAGCTCTCTCTTCAACTTTCCCCCAAAAGAATGAAGCTACAATGGCTGAAAAAAGACACTTACAAAAGTGCCTAGTCAAAATCTTAAATAGAAGATCTTAAAATGAGCTCATTAATACAACTTGCCGACTTTATCATCCAGGCCGATATGAATATCATCCTATCCAATCATTACAAAATAAGCTCAATCAATCGGGATGATTTGTGATGATTAGAAGAAAATTGGTTACATCGTCCAGGTTGATAAAAGATCATCCTGGCCGATTAGTTCAAATCCGAGTACAATCATCCTGAATATTACCAGGAATAGATGCTGGCCGATGTCAATCATCCAGGACATCATCCTGGTCGATCCTACAATCAGTCTGGCCGATGTGATCATATCAATCAGCCTTAATTACTTTCTATAATTGCCAGATTTATTTAGGCATTATTGTGCTGCATCGTCCAGGCCAATATAGAGATTTTCCTAGCCGATGTTATAAAATAAAGAATACCTAAATTGATAATGGCGGCTGATTCTTTCTAATTTGAGCCTATCATCCTGGTCGATATAAGGATCTTTTAGGCCGATCGGCTTAATGAAGGCTTCCTTAAAGAGGATGATGCCCTAATTAAGGTTTTCTATTTTAGAACTGATTGTTTAGGCCAATATAAATATCATCCCGGATGATGTTACGAAAAATAGTAAACTCTAGGGAACAATCAGAACTTCTTCCAAGGTATGTGTGTGCAAAGTTATATAGCATCAGGAGCCACACC
>NW_021451142.1:0-1741 GCF_001605985.2 Dendrobium catenatum
TGTGAGTGCCTTATAGTAGAACTCCTTAATATATTATACTCCATAAAATATGTAGAAAATTTGGTGTTGCTATTGTTGTTGTCATTATGCATTTATACTTGAGATAACACGAGTCTTATGCTTTATTTGAGACGGGTTTTTTACTGCTTCTTAAAGTAATTTTTTAGTACAAAGATTTTAATTATTGTACTAAAAAATTGCTTTAAGAAGCAGTAAAGAAGTTGTGTCTAGGCTTCATTTGGGGCAACTTGTTATTGTTTTTAAAAGTAGCTTTTTAGAATAAAATTTTCTAATTCAAAATATTGTGTACTAAAAAGTTGCTTTTAAAAACAATGAAAATTATCCCAAACGAAGTTTTAGATGTTTGGAGATCAAAGGAATTCAATGTTAGCTTATTTTTTAATAATATACTTTTGTTTAGTTTTTAAAACTAAACTCTTAAGTGCCACTCAACTAATACTCTATATTTATGTTAATAGAAATTTGAGTAAAAATTGATAAGCAAGCCCACATATCAGACTGTAATCATGCTTCCACTATCCCAGTACAGCAGAACACTTTATCTGTTGTTGTATCTTGACCGTTTGGCTCTAACCTCCTAATCCTCACCGCCTCAGCATATTGATATATACTATTGTAATAGCTACATAAAAGGTCATTGAAATGAGAAAGAAGTTTTTGCATTTGCTTTTACCTTTCTTCTCTGCTTCCCGTATGATTTTTTTCTTCTATGTTCTACAAGTTCACAGGTTGTATGAAGAAGTTGAAGACAAATACTTAAAGGTTGTTCAACATGGTATCAAAGCTCATCTTTTAGCCTCACAGCGTGCTGTAGTTTTCTGTTTTCTGCTTCTTACTCATGGAAAACCCATCTCAATCTTCTACTTCCTCCCAATCTCAATCAATTGTTAAAATGGTTGATATTCAGATTCCATCTCAACTCAAAATTTTAATGACTAATGTGAAATTTGTGCTTAATATTTAATTTACAACTAAAAATTAATCATTGTGGAAGTCCCAAATTCTGAAACTGTTTATGGCTAATGTGTTTGAAGGATATCTTGATGGTTTAACTCCAAAATCACCTAAACTTTTATGTTTCTCTATAGAAATTTCTTGAAATCCTGACTATTATACTTGGTTGTTGATTGATCAGAATCTTGCCGCGGTTCTTTATTCCACAATTTCACCTACCTTCCTACCATATGTATTGAATCTTGATTCTTGTTATTAGATTTGGCAATCCATTGAGTGTTGTCTTCAATCGACAAATCACTCTCTCATTCTTCAGTTGAAGAATAAACTATATCATATAACTATGAAAGATAAAACTATGATGTAGTATATATATGAGATTAAAAGTAAGGTTGATGCTATTGGTTCATCCAATTGCCCGTTACCGCCAGAGGACATTATTTTATATACACTTAAAGGATTACCAAGTTCTTATCAAGCCCTTAAAATTTCCATCATAACCCAACTGAATCTAATCAATCTCAATGATTTTTATGCTCTCCTCTGTAGTAATGAGCTTAACCTAGCCATCGAATGTGTTCGTGAACTTTCTCTCTCCTTTGAACCGATCTAGGCCTTCTTAACTCAACGTGGCAGAGCTCGAGGTCGCTTCTCTTCTAGGCCTCCTCGTGGATGCTACAATATTGGAAGAAGTTTTTCTTCTTCTGTTCCTACGGTTGAATGCCAAATTGATGTAGTCGGTAATCTGCACAGAATGAGTTCTGGG
>NW_021451143.1:0-288 GCF_001605985.2 Dendrobium catenatum
AGAAAGAACAAGAGCGAGAAGGAGAGAGCAAGGGAGACAGAAAGAGAGAGAGGGAGAGATAGATTGAGAGAGAGAGAGAGAGAGAGGGAGAGAGAGGGGGAGAGAGAGAGATAGAGAGAGCAAGGGAGTGCAAGAGAGAGAGAGAGAGCAAGTGAGAGCAAACTGGAGAAAGAGCAAGAGAGAGCAAAAGAGAGCAAGGGATAGAGCAACAGAGAGAGGGAGAGAGAGAGAGAGTTAGAGAGAGAGAGACGGAGAGGGAGAGAGCAAGAGAGAGATAGAGAGAGAAAG
>NW_021451144.1:0-587 GCF_001605985.2 Dendrobium catenatum
CTACAAATTTCTAAAATCAATTTAAGGTTATCCTCAATTTTACTAGTGATTCTATAAATTTTTTACGCTCAAATATAGTCAAAATATATGCTCAAAAGCATTACCTTCCAAAGTCAGGAGCCCATTCCCTATGAACAGCGCCGCTCAAGTCGCTTCTCACGCGTGCATAAATCTGACTCGGCTGCCCTTCCATCCTTAAAAGGAGACCGAAGCTCTCTTTCTCATTTCTCCCCACACGTAGAAACTCCCAAGCCTTCGTCTCTTCCACGACCTAAAGCTCCTTCTCTGCCGCAACTCCAACCTTCCAGTCTGACCTAGCCTTCTGATTCCAACCTAGAGCCGCCCCTACCTCTGTCCAATCCTATCTATGAGAAACAACAAAGCCCAAAGCCAAATCCTTTGTCGTGACTCTCCGCTTGTGCCAACTCCAAGCCCTCCCTGAGCCTTGCTCTCTCCTTCGGTCGAGAGAGAGAGAGAGAGAGAGAGAGAGAGAGAGAGAGAGAGAGAGAGACCTAACCTCCTATAGTCGAATCCTCTTGCATTGTCGTACCTGTCTTTCGATCCCTTCCTCCCTCAGGCCACTAAAT
>NW_021451145.1:0-317 GCF_001605985.2 Dendrobium catenatum
ATTTTTGTATTTATTGTCAAGTATGATCCATTATTTATAAAATGCCCTTTTATTTCTCCTCGTCATTTAGATATCTAGTGCGTGTTAAAATGTTCAATCAAAGTTGTTGATTCTTTTTTCTCTTTTAGTTGAATGTGCTGACCTTTCTTTATTAGATTTAAACGAGAATTTGACTTTTAATAGGACATAATGGAGAAAAAGGATTCATGTAGCCTATCCCACGTAGTGGGATAAAGGCTTGATGTTGTTGTTATTGTTGTTGTAGTTGAATGTGCTGCTCTAGTTAATAACTTAATATGGTATTGCCTTGTAATGAA
>NW_021451146.1:0-305 GCF_001605985.2 Dendrobium catenatum
CGGTCGATACCTGAAGAAATACTATGCATGAATTGCTGAAGCAGATGTCATGTTTAATACGCTATGTTTTCATACATGTTTATTAGCGTATATATTCTATATTTTGAAATTATCTGGTGTTATGAGAATACATCTCAAAATTTCCCATCAGACTGGGGGAATTTTAAATATTCGTTCGGGTCGACATCGCGCTGCGTCCCGAGATCCCCGAACAAATATTTAAAAATCTCAAAATTTCAATCCTATTCTGCTCTAAAATGTCCCTATAAGACAGGGGGCATTTTAAATATTTATTCGGGTCGACA
>NW_021451147.1:0-372 GCF_001605985.2 Dendrobium catenatum
CGGTACCAGTATCAATCATATCCATGAGTCAATAAATTCATAATATCCGTGAATCAATCAGATCGATATCTATATCCATGAATCCATATGATATCCATAGCAGTGTCAATATCCATGAATCAATACAACATCTATCGGTGCCAATATCTATGAATCAATAGCACAGAATCCATATCAATATCGGTGCCGGTATCTATGAATCAATAACATACAATCGAAATGAGAAATCCGTAAATCCATAAATCCGTCATTAAATCCGTTCAATAATAAATCCATTCAAAACATTAAATCCGTCAAATCAATCAATCAATCAAATCCAGTCTATACTATCAAGCCGATCAAATCAATCGGAAAAGCAATACGATAAATCAA
>NW_021451148.1:0-275 GCF_001605985.2 Dendrobium catenatum
AGTCGGGCGAAGAAAGTTGGAGTGAGTGTATTCATGCAATGGAGGTTGAAAGGAACGTAGTCGGTTGATGGTAGTTAAAGTAAATGTAGTCGGGCGACAGAGGTTAGAAAAGTCATATTTGAGTGATGGTAGTCGGAGGGACCATAGTCGGGCAATGGTAGTTAGAGGAATTGTAGTTGGATAATGGTGGTAAGTGAAACATTATTTTCAAGTGACAGTGGTCAAAGAGACCGTAGTCGGTGATGGAGGTTGGAGGGACCGTAATTGAGCTGCTG
>NW_021451149.1:0-439 GCF_001605985.2 Dendrobium catenatum
GGGGGTTATCCGGATACGTTAACTAAGGGGTCAAAATATGACTTTTAAAATTAAAGTTAATCTTAAGGGTTTCAAATTTTTAATAAATACTAGACCTAATCATGAGTTGTTAGACAGGTGGCACACTCAATTTTTAATAAATACTAGACCTAAACAAAGTTATGATTTTTAGAAGTTCTGGCCCGTTTTGACCTAAGGTCACCTAAGATGTTGAGTCTTTGGTTTTAACTAAATTATGGAGGTTTAATATTTTTAGAGAGTAATGGATTCTAATTGAAGTCATTGGCCATTAAGTTGATTAATCAAAATTTTTCTATAATTAACAGTGAATTTTAGAAATTTTACACATTCGTAGGGATTATCAAATTACTACGACTAAGGGGTCTGCTTAAGGGTTTGAATCCAAATGAGCCCTAAACTCCTTGGGATCAATTCCAAA
>NW_021451150.1:0-619 GCF_001605985.2 Dendrobium catenatum
ACCTAAAGGGTTTAGGTCACCGGCATCTACCCCTTCATTAAGCCCGCCAAAGTTAGAAGCAAAGGGCAGAAGACATACGAATCATTTGACAAGTCAGTGAAGACAAATCAGATAACCCTTCACTAAGTCCGCAACACAAAGCACATGATAGAAGGAATCAAAATCTCGGGGCTCTAGCAAAAGCTGCAGAATGAGCACCCTGGATGACTTCTACAAATGTCCCTAAAGACGGGCATTTTAAATATTTATTTGGGTCGACATCGCACTGCATGCCGAGATCCCCAAATAAATATTTAAAATTTTGTCAAGATACAACCAGATGACAGAAGAAACTTGAACATATGCTATCCACTATCGTCAATCTAAAAAGATGAGATATCAACCATTTGTGGATACATCTAAAATATCCGTGGAGAAAGAAAATTAGTGTGACATCCAAATAAAGTTTGGAGATCCACTAAAAGAGAGTAGTGTGACATCCAAACAAATCTTGGAGATCCACTAACGGAGAATAGTGAGACATCCAAACAAAATTTTGGAGATCCACTAAAAGAGAGTAGTGTGACATCCAAACAAATCTTAGAGATCCACTAAAGGAGAATAGTGAGACATCCAAACA
>NW_021451151.1:0-311 GCF_001605985.2 Dendrobium catenatum
AAGATTTTGAATCAAAAGTAAAATAACCTCTTTAAGATGAGAGAAAGAGCAACAAAAATACGAGTTTCCTTCCTTAGACTATTTTAGAGAAGTCAAACACAACTTACCAAAGATTTCAAAAAAATCAAGAAGTAGATTTTTCATTTTTAGAGAAGTGAATGTGTGTATTGATCAGAGAAAAAGCTTTACGGGAAAAAATTTTCAAAGAATAAACAAAAAAAAAATTAAAAAAAAAAGTAAAACACAAAAACACAACACAAAAACACGAAAGGCCCTTAACCATTATCTCTCTCCTGGTCCGATGCTTTAGA
>NW_021451152.1:0-265 GCF_001605985.2 Dendrobium catenatum
ATAATGAAAGGCAAAAAATCTCATGGGCAGATCTGGTTTGTGAAGCATCGGACCAGGAAAGAGATAATGGTAAAATGCCTTATTTGTGTCTATCTTTTTTGTTTTCATTTTTTTATTTTTTATTTTTATTTTTTTTTCTTTCATGTTTTTGTTTTCGTTAAATGTTTTCTGTCATCAACACACATATTCACTTTTATAAAAATGAAAATTTTACTTCCTGATTTTTCCTGAAATCTTTGGTAAGTTATGTTTGACTTCTCTAAAA
>NW_021451153.1:0-383 GCF_001605985.2 Dendrobium catenatum
ATTTGAATTCAAATCCAAGTGATTTGAAATTCAAAATATTTCCTAATATACAATATCTATTTTAGGAAAGTCTTTAAAATTCAATCAAATCAATTTATGATTGATTGGGATTTAAAATTGCCTTTCCCAATTTATGTATCCCAAAATAGCAAGCAATAAATAACTACTCAAAGCCCTCTCTCTTTATTCAGCCGCTGGCCTCCCCTCTACATTAAATGCAAAGATTTATTTTCTAAAACCCATATGTGCATTTGGAAAGATTACAAATTCCAGCCCTTAGCCTGGCCGAAATTCTCCCCTATGCATGTACCGCCTAAATATTAATAAAATCAGCCTTTTTATCTTTGGAATTAAATCTTTGCCTTACATCCCTGCTGGCTGAA
>NW_021451154.1:0-241 GCF_001605985.2 Dendrobium catenatum
TTCGATGCCAGGGGTATGGGCATATCGCTTCTCAGTGTTCTAGTCCTTACAAAGTTTCGATTGTTGAGGAAGTAACTGAGGACGATCTCGAGCCCGAGGTTGATCAAATCCACCAAGTTGAGGAAGAAGGCGAATACTTCGAGGAGAACGACGACACTACGGTCCTCAATTGCCTTCAAAAGTTGGATACCTCTCCCATCTGCATGGTGAGATGTGCACTATCACACCCGACACCCACTGA
>NW_021451155.1:0-1180 GCF_001605985.2 Dendrobium catenatum
TATATCGTTCTCCCTCCTTAGTATCTAATTTATACATTATTTTTCAAAAAAAATTTAACAATCCAAAGTAAGGGCTTAAATGTGTCAATTCGAATTTGAGTTATCTCTACTTGAGCTTGAGCTTGAGCTTTATTATTTAATCTAGTTTGAGCATGAGTTTTATTTTTTAATCTTTTTTGAGCTTGATCTTAGTTCTTCAAGTTCAAGTTGGGTCCTTTATTGAAAGAGAGAAAATAAGTTTGGATACGACATCAGAAAACACCAAAGTTCGGTGCAAATCTTGATGCATAACTAAATTGAGAACTTCTAAAATTAAATTTAGGACTACATAGACTCCAATTTTAGCAAACTCATAATCAAATTGAATGCATTACGAAGAGGAACTAAACGACATGAAAATCAACCCAATCCGAGCCCAAATGGGCCAAAATCAAGAAGCTAAAACATATTTGAAATTTTCAGGTCACTATTTGGTTGATCTCATGATCTCCAAATATGACATGCTTATTGTTTAATCCAGCAACTCAATGACACAAAACTAATGAGCCCAATATTGCTTAATTCTAACATCTCTAAAGTACTTAAATGCTAAATAAATGCACTATAATTGAGTGACTCAATATAGGTCTTCTGATAAGGTACTCCAAAATTATTTCAGATCTTCTCATATTTACAGAGCATGTTATTTTCAAAATCTATAATAGACCCTACTCTCTAAATGAGGTGGACCTTTGAGAGACGAGGCTTGAATCTTATGCTAGAGATTCAAGATAGCTTTAAGGTATGAATCCTGTAGCACCACCGCTAGCAAACCCTTACTGCCTAGCCGCTGCCTCCAAACTTTCCCCAACCGATTATTGTTGGATGTCAACTGCCTGCCTCTAGATGGACCTTTTTACTAATTCGAAAAACTCTTGAATCCATAAAAGCACTGATGGATGTGTCAACTCCTTGTTTAATCCATGCATAAATTTGTAACACTTTTTAAATAGTAATGATCAAATGAGGAGCATACCTAGCCAATGCAATAAACTCGGCTTCATATTGAATCATTGTCATGTTGTGATGCCCCAGAATTTAATTTGAAAGAATTATTTTTATATCTTATTATAAATAACAACCAGAGCTACCTAATTTCTATTATCAATATCAATAACAACTGAAATAAAACCATCGATAT
>NW_021451156.1:0-703 GCF_001605985.2 Dendrobium catenatum
TTTTCTTCCACTATTTTTGGGCTATTTTCTTGGATTTCGAATTTTGCAACTCAAGTTCCATCATGTACATGCTCGGTACCGCTCAGTACACGCTCGGTACCATTCAATACATACTCAGTACCGCTAGGTACATGCTCGGTACTGCTCAGTACATGTTCGGTACCGCTAGGTACATGCTTGGTACCGTTCGGTACATGTTCGGTACATGCTCGGCATCTTTCCAAACAAACAAATACGAACTTTAAAAATAAGCAGAACTTCAAAATTACTCTTACCCTGGAAACCCCCGCAGGGGCGCTGCCGCTTGACCCCGCGACTTGACCGGTATATTGTTGTATTCATGTTGTCTTATTATTGAGATATTTTGATTTCATTTCATATCAATTTAATTTGATGTATTCCTAAACAAGTTATCATGAAATTGATTTATTATTGCTTGTCATTTTTAATATAATGTCACATTAAATTATATATATTACATTAAAAAATCATTATGCCGTGTCCACGCCGCACCTATTTTTAAAAAATGTCGTGTCCCGTGTCCGTGTCATGTCTGTGTCGCCGTGTCCGTGTCGGTGCATTATAGATTGGGAGGTATGCAATTGTTCCCCAAGTAGTGGTCTATTGGTATTTTCAATAGGCCACCACAATAGTAAATGTTGATTGTTGAAAGATTGCTAAAATGTGAGCTTTAATAGTCTGC
>NW_021451157.1:0-268 GCF_001605985.2 Dendrobium catenatum
TTCGTGACATGGAGCGTTTGCAGTTGGAGGTAATTTTCTCCAATGGTTTGGATTTGGCTCAGATGAGTATTCAGTCTACTTTAGAGACAAGGATTCAAGAAGCCTAGAAGTCAGATTCTGATTATTCGAAGTTGATTGCTCATATTGGATTTGGTAAGACTCCTGAACTTCGAATATCTAATTCTGGTGCTATTTTCTGCAAGAACAGGTTGTGGATACCTGTGTTTGGAAATTTGAGGCAGGAGATTCTGTACGAATCTCACCATTC
>NW_021451158.1:0-287 GCF_001605985.2 Dendrobium catenatum
AATAAATGTCACTAAGTTTTCTATGTAATATGTTTCTACCCTAAAGTGTACATGTATCATAAGTCTAAGTTTTCTAAGACCCGATCCTTAATTTTGGTCCTTAAGTGTCACTACTGTTATATGGGGTAAAAGTATTTTATTATCACTAATCCTTAGGACTTTTCGTACGTAGAAATAGGATTTAGGGATCTAAAAATAAAATAAAAAAGTAAACCTAATAAAATTGAAGTTACTACAAGGACCTAAAAAAGAAGGATTCGCGCACACCACATCAAAGGGGCCCTAAA
>NW_021451159.1:0-297 GCF_001605985.2 Dendrobium catenatum
GTCATCTAACTTCTTTTGAAGGCCTCTAAATGTAGCAGAAATTTTCTATACAGCTAGCTAAAATAGTAATTAAAATTAATTATGCGATGGTATGCATGCAACAAGCTTCTGAAAAGTTAAATAAACTCCTAGGATGACTTCTAGCACATATAACTCATACTTTCCATGCTCTGATACCAAGATGATGTGAAACAAACAACGGAATTTCAGGATTTTATTAAGAAATTTTTTTAGCAATGAATTTATAAGGTTAATGTTTTACTAAGTTAGGATTTTCAGTTTTCGTAGTTATTGACT
>NW_021451160.1:0-500 GCF_001605985.2 Dendrobium catenatum
TAATGTACCGAAGTAGCCTCTTAAGAAGATAAATGTGCTCGGGTGTTGGATCATGCATGTGTTGTGAGAGTTGGTTTACACTAAATGCAATGTCCGGACGTGTTAAGGTTAGATATTGCAACGACCCAGTAATCCGTCTGTAAAGCGAAGGATCAGACAGGGACGCGATTTCTGGAATAACGGACGGAAGTTTCGTGCAGTTTGGATTTGCCAAGGCCTTGCAATTCTGAAGAGCAGCTTGTTTAAGAATAGACTCAGCATATTGCTGTTGAGATAAGAAGTAAGACTGCTTTTGGAAATCAATTTTAAGACCTAAGAAATCATGAACGTGACCAAGATGCTTCATATTAAATTGCATATGAAGTTTGGATATGACAGTATCAATTTCTTTCTGATTATTACCGGTTATAAGCAAGTCGTCGACATATACAAGTAAATAAATTTGAATTTCTTTGCAGCGAAGAATTAGTAAAGACGGATCAGCATTACTATGAATAAAA
>NW_021451161.1:0-303 GCF_001605985.2 Dendrobium catenatum
TAGTAAGGCCATTGGTATTCCACTGTGAGGATGAGTTATGCAGTAAGCTTAAAGTGGCTAAGATTAATGCAACAAAAGGTGATAGTAGAAATAACATAGAGGTGGTAGTAAATTGGTGGTTGCGTAAAATATAGTTTAACAGAAGACACTGAATTAATTAGGTATTAAAATCTATAATAATAGAAAACATATTATGTAAATAATAAATAAAATATAAAGATTGTAAATATAAGTAACCATGAGAATTTCTAAGTTAGTGCAATGGGATATAAGACCATATTGGTTATTCATAGATCGAAAGAA
>NW_021451162.1:0-591 GCF_001605985.2 Dendrobium catenatum
TATCAAAAGTCATGTAGATGACGAATAATATGATTGAAACAACATTACCTTGGTGGCAAGATGAAAGGATTGAGAAGTTTAATATATGAAGAAAATTTTAACAATTTCTCAAGGACAAACAAAGTTTCCCTAAAGATCAAAGAGAATGTGAAATATTGTATAATGATTGAAAAAGAAATCTACAACATTATTGACCTCATCACTTTGAGGAATAAGTATGTAATGCTAATAGTCCATATGATCGAAGGAGCGAGTGGTCGCTAGTTCTAATTCATCATTTCCTAATTGTCGCTCTACTAAGAGTTTTGGTGGTTGAGATTGTGGAGGCATTCCAAAAGAAATAATGTTTCATGCAACCAATGCTAATGAAGGCTGGTGGACATCTCAATGTTCAATCGAGATATTGTGCTTTTATAGAGATCAAGGACATGATACATAGGAGTATTGACATAATTGAAACTTAGTTGAGGAGTTATTCTAGAAAAGTAATTAAAAGAATTTATCTTAGCAGATGTAGGGAGAAGATTAGGCAAGGTGCAATTAGAGAAACCAAGATATTAGCTAGATCTAACACAATAAATTCACATCATT
>NW_021451163.1:0-595 GCF_001605985.2 Dendrobium catenatum
TTGAAACCAAACCCCGGGAAATGTACTCAATAAGCTGCTCTCCAAGTGACTGAATAAGATAAGTCAGGGATGAGCGGAACAGACTGAATGAAAATAGGAAGACCTGTGAGCACCGCAGCAGTCCGGACATAGACCGAATTCGGGTTCTCAACTGTTGAGTAGATTGACCACGGAAACGATTTGACTCCAACTCAACTCCCGAAAAATCACACGGGAGGCCGGAGGCCAGAAGTCAAGTAAAAAAACAGCGGTAGAAAAAAAGAGTTATGCGCCCATTCTTTTCGAGCAAATGGAAAGAGAAGTGCAAGCCGAACACTTTGACAGGTGTTGGTAGGCACGCCTCTGATTCTGAGAAAGGCTCGATCCCTTCTAGTGAAATCCCAATGAACCTATGGTATGGAGACCATATCTTCTTCCCAACTTCATATTTCTTCTATGATAAGAAGTCCACTGCGGTGCCCAACACAAGCCACACATGAAAGAAAATTTCATGTTGATGTTGAACAAAGACGTGGCGCTAAGCTAAGACTCTTCGGATCTAGTCATACATTTGATTCTAATTAGATATTTACAATTCCAAAAATTGGAAAGAATG
>NW_021451164.1:0-225 GCF_001605985.2 Dendrobium catenatum
GGCCTGGACGATCAAGCCAAATTTTAATCGGCCAGGATTGTTCCCAGGGCTGTGCTCAGGACGATTTACCTCTGATTTGAACTAATCGGACAGGACGATCGTGAGATCATCCTGGACGATCAAGTAAAATTTCAATCGTCCAGAACTGTTCCCAGGGCTGTGCTCAGGCCGATCTTCATTGATTTGTACTAATCGGCCTGGCCAATGTCCATATCGGCTGGGGCG
>NW_021451165.1:0-206 GCF_001605985.2 Dendrobium catenatum
AAGAATAACCTAAGAAGACACCCTCATCAGACTTGGGGTCAAATTTTCCTAAAGGATGTTTACCATTATTCAAGATGAAACACTTGCACCCAAAGACATGTAAATGTGAAAGATTTGGTGTCCTACCCTTAAGGAGTTCATATGGAGTTTTGTTCAACTTAGATCTAATTTTCACCCTATTTAAAACATAACATGCTGTGTTGACT
>NW_021451166.1:0-445 GCF_001605985.2 Dendrobium catenatum
TATGTAGATGACTTGGTCATTAAAAGCATGGATCGAAAAGACCATCTTGATGACTTGAGGATCGCGTTCGAGAGGATCAGGAAATATGATCTGAAGATGAACCCTCTCAAGTGTGCATTTGGGGTATCCTCAGGAAAATTTCTAGGATACATTGTTCGACATTGAGGCATTGAAGTCGACCCCAACAAGATCAAAGCAATCATGGAGATGCCACCTCCAAAGAACCTTCATCAACTCCGTTCTTTACAAGGACAACTGGCTTTCATTCGAAGATTCATATCGAATCTGTCGAGTAGGTGCCAGCCATTTTCAAAATTGATAAAGAAAGATGTCTGTTTCAAATGGGACGAAGATTGCCAAGAAACGTTTGACAGCATTAAAAGATATCTGTTGAATCCTCCTATTCTCGCGGCGCCAATCCCCGGGAAGCCTCTTATACTGTATA
>NW_021451167.1:0-323 GCF_001605985.2 Dendrobium catenatum
TGTCTCTTAAATTCTAAGGCCATTCATAATATTCCTTATGCAAAGGTACGTCCTTTACCAAGGGTAGCCTCAGATCATGCTCCTATTGCTATTAATCTGATGGAAAATTAGAAGCATAAGCCGGGTTCCATTAACTTTTAAGATATGTGGAAGACCTATCCAGCTACTTGGAATATAATTATGAAAGCTTGGAGGAAGAAGGATCACGATTCGAATGCAGAAATTCTTCAGAGAAAGCTGAGGAGAAGTATTAAGGCGGTATACTATTGGAACAGAAATAAATGCCGTGATTTGCATTTATTAAAAGAAGAGTTGAAGAATTA
>NW_021451168.1:0-1720 GCF_001605985.2 Dendrobium catenatum
CAGCCATAGGAATAAACGTGTCTCCTCATGGAACTTTTATTAGGTCCGGTGTCCTGACGTAGCTTTACATTCGGACGCCAGTAAAATGGAACCACATATTCTTACTCTTTACCCCATGGCCCGACGACCCGACCTGTGATTGCTATGTATTGACTGATTTGTGCAGACCGGGGTATTGCTCGATATTGCTCGATAATAACGATAAATACCATTATGTCAAGACCAATACATAGCAATACCGAGCAATACCCCAGTTTTTCTAGGTATTGCTCGGTATTGGTCTTGAAAGAGCGGTATTTCTCGTTATTGTCAAGCAATACCTAGCAATACTGAGCAATACCTATCAATACTAGAACATAGCAATACCGGGTTCCGATCCGAGTCGGTTCGTTGGGCCGCGCGATAAAGTGTAAGAGCACGTGGCGACATGTTATTGGCCTCCGAATGTAGAGCTACGTCCGGTGTCCGGACATAATAATCATGAACTACCACGTAATATATTACTACTTCCATTATCCATGCTTTCATATGCATTTACTTCATCTTCAGCAACCTACCAACCTTCTACCACGTTAGTCTCAAATTACTAAGTACACTACACGTATGGACTAAAGGATGTTGAAATTGATGATTGTGAGGTGTCTCCCAATCTCCCATGTTGGACGGTGACTAACACTAGATCGTAACTTAAACTCCTGCTAATCACATAAACTCAGGTGGCCATGAAATTCAGCTTCCAGAGTTCTCGAGTAGTTAGTTGCACCCACCCACAATGTAACAGACGTTGGAGTGGGACTACCATAAATAATTTTTATTTAGGAAGGGATAGGTTTACAAAGATGCGAACATGTAGCTAATAAAGGCACCATGAAAGCGATAATATAAACTTACATATACACTTGATTAGATGGGCCCGAAACATTTGTTTGTGCTATTTCTTTAACGTCCACGTAGAAAATTACAGTATGGATTTTAGCCTCCATCAATATAAACTCATAAGCCTCATCATCGACATGTGTGGCATAATATCCACCATTATCACAAAAATGACATGTAAGATTAACAGTGTTTGTTGTTGAATTTAACCTTAGTACACGTATAATTCATAGTTCCAATAGTGTCAGCGATATATTGTCTTCTACAAAAAGTGATCGATTTCTGCCACCAACATGTTTTGGTGTGAACTTTTCATTAAAATTTATTAAATTAATTTTTCAACATTTTATAAATGAGTGAAATTAATTTCAATTTAATACTCTTATAATTTTTATTTTGCCTACTGTTTTTCAAATGCTCCAAAACAGAGATATTCATATCATTTCAGGCCTAAGGCCCATTACTAAGTAATACTGATTTATGAGGGGTGACTTTAATTGAGAATTTAAATAAAATACTACGGCAAACAGTGCTCCATCTTAAAAATTGCCCGTGAAAAAAATTACAATTCAATTTTTTTCAAAATAAATAAAAATTTTATTAAATTAATTTTCAACATTCAATAAATGGGTGAAATTAATTTCAATTAAATACTTATCATTTTTATTTTTTATTTCTATTTTGTTTAATATTTTTCAAATCCTCCAAAACAGAGAGATTCATATCATTTCAGGCCTAAGGCCCATTACCAAGTAATATTAATTTACGAGGTGTGACTTTAATTGAGACTTAGGTTTCATTTGGGATGGCTTTCTTTCTACTTCTTAAAGTAGCTTTTTAGTAC
>NW_021451169.1:0-207 GCF_001605985.2 Dendrobium catenatum
TACATGCTCCACCAGAAGAGTTCCGTTTTGGGATTCAACTTCAATTTTTTCATCCAATTCCAATGAGCATTCTGATTATCCAACTCCTCTTCGGCTTCTCTTATCAGGCCAGTAACAGATTTACCAGAATACATCTTGATAAGTTCCAACCTATCTGAGCCGTTGCCTGTTACAATAGAGGTTCTCATAATAGACTCAATCAGTTGT
>NW_021451170.1:0-207 GCF_001605985.2 Dendrobium catenatum
CTTAGGCTTAACAACCTAATTACTAGACTCAACATTACTTTGTTCAAGGGTACTTTGTAGACCTGGGGTTTGTATAAGGAGACAAATTTTAATCCACCTTGTCTAACATATGGCATTATGCCATATCGATTATATTATATTAATTTATTTCTCATGGATTTGTTTCTATCGGGTAGCATATGGACTATGGGCATAACTATAATTTAG
>NW_021451171.1:0-378 GCF_001605985.2 Dendrobium catenatum
ATTGAGAGGGAGTGATTGTAATTGAGTGAATAAAAACACACACAGAGATCATATAAATTTTATGCTGATCGTACGGGATGATATAAGTTCGTACAGGATGATCAGACAGTTATCTCCTATTAAGATCACTTGGAACGAATAAGAACTGGCTAGAAAAATTTTCTAAGTCCTATTCGTCCGGGGCAAAATTAAATATCGTCCAGGACGATTTTCTCCCTATAAGAATTTCGCCCATACAAAATTAATTATCGTTCAGGACGATTTGCTCTCTGTAAGAATTTCATCCAGATGAACCTATTTTCATCCAGACGATATAACCGACTTAGGACAGGTTTTCTATATTCGTTCTGCAGTTTTTGGAACCAACCTGGTTATAAC
>NW_021451172.1:0-905 GCF_001605985.2 Dendrobium catenatum
CTCGAAAGAGGACACCTACCATGCACGCCTTTATTGGTCGTGGTGGGAAGGCCCAGTTTTCTCGTAATTTTCCCCTAAACGGGGGAGACGCCGAGAGGCTGTCGAAATTTCGGGTGAAATGTTACTACACTTGGACCTGTTTTGAACTCAAAAGAACAAAATATTTGGACCAAACGAGAAAGAGCACTGAACTTTTGAACAAGAACAATGGCTTGTGGACTCGGACTTGAACAAAATTCAAATGACTTCTAAAGATCAAAATCCAAATAAAATGAAATCAAAATTGAACTCAAATGCAAGTCATTTTGAATATACAATTGAACTCAAAAGATTCCAGAAGATTTCGAACAGTCATTTGAACATACACTCGGACTCAAATTAAAATTAACTAAGTGTGAAGGGCACTAAAATTGAACAAGACTCAGACTACAAAGGACACAGAACTGAACTTGCATATTGAGCTCATGAACCTGATTTAAATTGATCCTGAAAAGGCTTGAACTTAAGCCTGGTTTGAGCATCATCGCCCTCTCACATTCAACGCCAGTCAAAGCTAACACCCGAGATTGGTGAAGGGTGGAAATGACAAAATTGACGACGACTCCCCTACGAGTACTCCCAAGAGCTCGTAGTAGCTGCAACGGGTCCCTCCAATTAGGGACAAGACACTTGTGGATAACAACAGTGAGAACCTCATAGGCACAACGAATCACTGTGGACACAAGTACAAATATCTCCTCTGACGAGCCTGACGATCGCCTGTTGATTGAGATGGCGATACGAGAGACCAATGATGGAGGAGCCGCCTTCATATAAACAAGTACAATCAACTATCATCCACCTGAGATTGGTGAAAGGTGGAGATGGCAAGTTGACAACAACTCCCCTACGAATACTCCTACGAG
>NW_021451173.1:0-334 GCF_001605985.2 Dendrobium catenatum
ATATATATATATATATATATTAATCCTTAAATTTTGATAGGTCCATTTGAAATTTCAAACTTAGGTTGTGTATATGAATAGAATTTATGATGGAAGATTAGTGTTTTGAGCCATGATTCCTTTTACAAATAGGAGCGTGGATAATCTATAAGTGTAATAAGCTCAAGATCTCCTGAATCGATCATTTTGATTATGTAAAATTGCAAATCCTAATCTAGAACACTTAGATTAAAATAGCTTTTTATACATAGCATTTTAGAACATATTTTTTGTCTCCCATGAATGCTCTTCACTTGTACTATCTATGTTAAAAATTTCATTCAATTTGATCGAG
>NW_021451174.1:0-3018 GCF_001605985.2 Dendrobium catenatum
TTTGAAGCAGAGTCCATCCAAAAAGCTCTTTGGAATCTTTTCTTTCCCTTCGTCATATTTAGTTTCTCCTTGTTAGGAGTGGCTTTTAGGTTTGGGCAATATGATTTTATATGTTCGGGTTTCCTATATTCATAGCAAATCACGTCATTAAAAACCTTAACATTATTATTAAATTTACCTCTTTTTCACTATTGGCGTCTCCTCTGCTTCCTTTTAATAAAGATCCTGAATTACTTAGTCATCATGGCAATGTCATCCTCATCCTCAGGTTGTGAAAAATCACTCTCTAACTCCTTCACTTTCAGTGCAATGTTCTTCTTCTTTCGCTGTTCACCTATATCACTCTTCATTTGACTCACTCCTTGCTCATAGACAATTAGTGAACCAAGAAAATTATCAATTGAGTAAATATTTAAATCTTTAGACTCTGTAATAGCATTTATTTTTGCATTATAAGTAGTAGGCAAATAAAGGAGAATTTTATTAACCATTTCAATGTTTGTTAGTTAACTACCTAATGCATGCAAAGAAGTGACTATCTGAGTGAATCTTGAATACATGTCAGAAATATATTCATTAGATTTCATACAAAATAATTCATAGTCATGTAACAAGATGTTTAGTCTAGATTTCTTTACTTTATTTATCCCTTCGTAAGTAATACAAAGTCTATCTCATATGTCCTTTCCACTTTTGCAAGTGGAAACCCATATGTAGTCTTCTAACTTAAGTGCACAAACAAAATTATTTAAATATTTTGCATTAAGTTATGCTAAGTCACATTCTTCTATAGTCCAATTTGTAAAGGGTGTTTCAACTCTAATACCATCAACTAATCTAGTTGGTTTTGTATACCCTTCTTGTACCAAGATTCACATACGATAATCTATTGATTGTAAAAATGTAGACATGCATGTTTTCTAAAAATTAAAAGGAATGTTATCAGATAAAGGAGGTCTAGTGATCGAATACCCTTCATGTGTGTTATTATTTTCAAAAGTAGCCATACATGTTTATCAAAAAGTAGTCTAAACTTATGGTTTTGAAATAAAGCTCTGATACCACTTATTGATTCTTGTTGAATCTAGATTAGGTTATTAAACCTAAGCTTATGTCCCAAGGCTAATCAAGAGGGGGCAAGGTGAATTGGTAATTTTAAAAAGTCTTTTGGATTTTTAAATTTGAAACCAGTTGATTCATAAAGCAATTTAATTAAAGTTTCAAAATAAAACTTTTTAACCATGGAATTAAAAAACTTGCAGTAAGTAAGCTACAGAAATTTAAACGACATAAAGATTTATAGTGGTTCGGTCAAACACGGCCTACATCCACTCTCTGAAGACTCCTTCTTCAAGTATTGCACTATTAACAAAAGTGACTCTCCTTTTGCCCCCACAATAAGGTGGAGAAGCCTTCACAAAACTCCCTTCCACTAATCATCAGTGCGGTAGAGAACCTTCATCCTTTCACACCCTCCAAGTGTAGGCAAAGAATCTTCGTCCTTTCACACCCTCTAAGTGTAGGCAGAGAACCTTCATCCTTCCACACCCTCTAAGTGTAGGCAGAGAACCTTCATCCTTTCACACCCTCTAAGTGTAGGTAGAGTACCTTCATCCTTTCACACCCTCCAAGTATAGGCAGAGTACATTCAGCTGTTCACACTCTCTAAGTATCAGCAGAGAACTGTCAGCTGTTCACACTCTCCAAGTGTTAGCAGAAAACTGGATATTCTTTAAAGATCTTCTCAAGAGCAATTTAGAAAGATAAGAGGAAGAGTGAAAAACATAAATCACACAGAGATCCTTGCCTTTGAGCAACCTCATGAACCTTTCACACTTCATTAGCAAAAAACCTCTCTTAAACACTCTCTCACACAATCTCCTTCAATTGCCCTTGAATAATCACGAAGATAAGATTATTTAGGTCAGTTTTTATTAGACATTATCGTCCAGAAAATTGAATTTTTTAATATCTAGCGTACACAATCGTACAATACGATTGGATTTCATATGTATGAACAGTTCAAATACTGTTGCATATAAACTTATTATGAATCGATATAAAATCATTTCATACCTGATCATCATTTGGTTCAAATGAAGTTCGTCCAGGATGAACATTTAGAAAATTTCAAAATTCATATATACTAAATGCCAGAATAAAATAGGACCTCACATTTTTATACTCAAGAAGGCATGTACGAACTGGGTTTGTACAATACGATCCATACATAGAAAAAGAAAAATTATTTTTAGGCGACCTGGTACCCGAGACGTTTGTACTCGTGAAAGCATGTATGAACTGGGTTCGAATAGTACGTTCCATACTTAAAAAAATTATATTTATGCGACCTGGAACCTGAGATGTTCGTACTCATAAAAGCATGTATAAATTGGGTTCGTCCCGTATGATCCATACTTAAAAAAATATTTTTGAACGAGAACAGACCTGAGATATTTGTACTTGTGAGAGTATGTACAAACTAGGTTCGTACAGTACGATCCATACTTAGAAAAATTATTTTTATGTGACCTGGAACTCAAGACGTTCTTACTTGTGAAAGCATGTATGAATTGGGATCGCCCGTATGATCCATACTTAAAAAAATTTTTCAGTTATATTAGTTCGTTTGCTCATTGGAGAAAATAATTGACCAGATCATCCCATACGAATTCATATCGTATTGTATAATCAATTTAAAAAAAATATGAATTTTAAACTCTCCCCTGGTGTGTGTGTGTGCTCAGTTACTCAATTATAATCACACTCTCTCAGACTCAATAAAATGGGATCAACTTGAATCTTACCAGAGTGGGGCATTGAAGGATGGCTTCAGTCAAGGGTGATGACTCCTAAAAGTCCTATTGATGAAGAGATTATCTTATATCCCCAATAGGAAACTCCTATTGGACTAGTCTTCGTAATTCATGTTGTAGGGCATTATGGGGGAGTTCAGCCATGTGTGGTCGAGCTAGCTCCTCGGGGGCATTAGGAAGAATGTGAGGTCGCCGACTAGCG
>NW_021451175.1:0-201 GCF_001605985.2 Dendrobium catenatum
CGTGCCCGATCAAGCTAATTTTTGGAGTACGTATCATGTATAATTGTTATGTTACAATGGTGATTATCCACTATGTTTATCATGTGAACTCAAATTGTTAAACTAAATATTTTAGGTAAGACTCCTGATAAGTAGAAAAGGTTAAAAGAGAGAAATTTGTGTATAATGATAATAGGTAAAATTTGATTTTTGTTTGTGAAT
>NW_021451176.1:0-233 GCF_001605985.2 Dendrobium catenatum
TAGCATGGTGGAGAAGCCCTCACAAAAACTCCTTTCCGCCAACCATGGCGAGGAAGAGAACCCAACTCCTTTTGCTTACTCCTGAAGCAGGCAGAGAACCTTCACTACAGAAAAAACGCCAAAAACGGGCGGTTTTTTTCGGCAGTTAGGAAGGCAAAACCAGCGGTTTTAAATTTTACCGGCAGTTTCTCGGCGATTTTTACGCCGCTGGTATAATTGGCGTAGAAAACTTT
>NW_021451177.1:0-232 GCF_001605985.2 Dendrobium catenatum
TCTCATCAGTCCAGAAACTCGTCTATTAACCATAGATGACCAATCTCAGTATCTTTGCACCCCGGGGGGCAAAATGCTGCCGGTGAAAGGACCTCAGGCCCTTCTTTGGAAGAAAGGATTCAGAAGATGGAAGAATCTCAGATCGAGATCCTTCAACTCCTACGAGACGATCGACAGCTGACGTTGGAAGAGATTCTTCGCCCTCGGGATCCACCAAGGGTTGAAGATGTTC
>NW_021451178.1:0-412 GCF_001605985.2 Dendrobium catenatum
TTTTTAAGTTATTTGCAATATTTAAGAGAAAACATAATTTATCACAACCAAATAAATATCCTAGAGAAATTTTTAAAATTTTCAAATAGTATTTGAATAAAGAGATCTTATTCCAATAATCATATCATAACTAAAAAATAACAATACACAAATAGTGCAAGAACATAAAGAGCAAAGAGAAAATTAAGAATAGAAATACACAAATCGATTTATAGAGATTCAGGCAACATGCCTTTGTCCACATCTTAAGTTCTCTCCTTAGGATTTCCACTAGTACTCTCTCCTTCTATTCCCAGCAAGACAGAGAAGACAATCTCCTTTAGGGTAATGGAGAAACCATTACAACACTCATCTGTCAAAAAACCCAGAAAATCTAGCCCCTCAAATTAGATCAACAAGACCTCATGAGATA
>NW_021451179.1:0-200 GCF_001605985.2 Dendrobium catenatum
AAAGTATAGATCGAAAAGATCACCTTCAAGATTTGAGAATTGTATTTGAAAGAATCAGAAAATTCAATCTCAAAATGAATCCCCACAAATGTGCTTTCGGAGTTTCTTCAGGAAAATTTCTTGGGTACGTTGTACGGCACCGAGGAATTGAAGTGGATCCTATCAAAGTCAAGGCAATCATAGAAATGCCACCTCCGAAA
>NW_021451180.1:0-1732 GCF_001605985.2 Dendrobium catenatum
CGTGCCCGATCAAGCTAATTTTTGGAGTACGTATCAAGAAGTATTTAATATTTTGCCTAATGTCAGATGACTAAATAATATTCAATTAAATATGGAGCATTCAAATGATGAGTGTTGGAGATGTGACATTTGCTATGTGATTCGAATGTATTCATTTAACTTCTTTTCATTTATTTATTATTAAAGAATCATATGGTTAAACTGAAGCCATAAATACTAAAATACTTTTAGATTTTGATCTGAAGTTACTTATGATTGAATTATCTTTCTCCGTTTTATTATGGATTCATCATTATCAATTTGAAATTTGTATGAATATGGATATAGGATTATACAATCACTAGTTAATCAAGTGTATAATAATCAGTATATATAATTATGAGTACATCTGAATATTATTTTTTTTTGTGTATCTTTACTCGCTAATCTTGCTCATCTTTAAATGGTATGCCTTATCGTCTATTGGATGAATTTTATCTTTTAGATTGATTTCCTTTATTTGAGAATCTATTATAATAATTAATGTAAGTATACACACCCTTAGTATTTTACAATATTCTTTGTTAATAAATAAAGTCGAGGGATCAAATCAATAATCAACTAGTCTTATTAGATTGAATTGACTGGTATGATTCTTTTTAAAAGAGCCTTCTCATGCATCTTGTAAATGAATTTATTAATATAAAATCTATGATTGATATTCCTTTTAATGTAAAATTAGTTTGTACTTGGTAATACACCTTTAAATATTTTAAAAATGATTCTGAATATGATTTATTTCATTCATTTTAGAAATCTAGAAACATTGTATATAAGGCTTATATTATTGCAAAAGTCTCCTCATAAAGTTCATTTTAATTGCAATAAATCTCTTCTAAAATCGAAGTCGTGTAAATATTTCTTTTGTTAATTGATTCAAATTGTGCAAACATTCATGTTAAGATATAATGATTTCTTTTAATTTCTTATATTATGTTTACATGCAAGATCATTATCACATGTTAATCTTAAATTTGTATGTTTCGACTAATCACATATTGGATGCGTTATCGATTAGTGAATGCTTATGTGAGGTTTCTTGAGTTTAAAATTTACTTACATACTCGACATCATGCGAAGGTATAGGCCTGTAGTTACATTATAGAACTTTACTCATTATACTTTTTTGGTCATAAGTATAGATACGTTGATCTCATATTTGGGTGTATGTTCTATGTTTAGAAATTGTCACATGTTTCACATATGGTTTTTTTTATTCTCATGTTAGCAAGCTTTCATATGCACCAATCCAAACATGTGAAATTCTGTATTTTATTATTATCACTCATTTATCACATTCACTTGTACATGCTCTCTTTTCATATGCTTTAGATTTTTTTTTTTCAAAATTATAAATCCTAGTTGTTTTAAGTTAATTTTTTCTTAACTATATTTCCTTTTCGAATAGCATCTACGCTCATTTGCATATTTCTCTTTTATCTTATCTTGCGAGGTACATCGGAGCTTGATGATCGGGAATTAAGCGAGACTATTTGCTTAAGAGCTTTTAAGTGGCCACGCCACAAGCTGGGATCATTTGCTTAGGGGCTTTTAAGTGGCAGCGCCACAGTCATGTATAATCTCTGCAATTTGTAAAGCAAATTTTTAATTATATATCGAAACTGCTACACATCACACACATTTTGTTAATAGGTACTCTAGCATGTTTAGGTAGCCAGCCATAGGTTAGTGC
>NW_021451181.1:0-267 GCF_001605985.2 Dendrobium catenatum
AGCAGCGAGCAAGCAAGTTGAGTAATAGTAGAGGATTTGACTGCTGGAAGTTGGAGAAACCAAGTGCTGAATCTACGATTTGGGTTGGAGAAACTGCAGTTCAAGAATGCATAAATTGTGGATTTCTTTCACTCTTTTTGAATGGTGAATGTAGAAATCAGTAAGGATAATGGAGGAAAAGCTAAATGCATGTAAGGGTATTGTTGTTTGCTGAAAGTAAGTAATAGTTTCTGCTGCGATTTGCTCAAATAAAGGGTTTGTTGAAAT
>NW_021451182.1:0-404 GCF_001605985.2 Dendrobium catenatum
AAATCTGTTGGACAGCTTGTTGCTGATAATGGCCTATCTATGGGTGCTCCTTCTAAACGGCAATCAAGAAACCAAAATAGGAAGAAACCAATGACCTCCCCTGCCAAATCGTTGGTCCCCAAGGCGTTAAAATTCTCTGGACGGGATTCTCACGTGTCCAAGACCAAACATGTGTTGGCAAGGCTGCCTAAGGATCGATGCTATCTTGTTCAAAGCCAGATTGGGGCATTACAGAAATTGCCGGGCATCCGTAGAGTAAGGGAGGCTAAGGGCCTGGCTTGTCACTCCTCTATCGAGAATTCGCTTAATGTTATTGACACCTCGGTGGATAGCAAAATGCGGGAAGAAGATCTTGCTGGGCAATGGCAGGATGTTTTCACCGAAACGTTTGGCGGCGGGGACGC
>NW_021451183.1:0-315 GCF_001605985.2 Dendrobium catenatum
TTGGAGAACAAAATAGGCTAAATAAACAACTAAATTTTAGAATAGAAAAGAAGTGATCATCCAACAAAGCCAAAAGCAAAAGAAAGTTAGCAAAAGAAACAAACTAAAAAAAACAAACAAAAAGCTATCCTCAAAACATCCTACAAGAGGACACCTCACATGCACCAATTGTAGGAATATATATTTCAGATAATGTTTAGATATGCAAACCAAGGGTCCACCACTACAAAGGGGTCCAACGTCCTACCAAACTCTTCCAGCAAATGCCACCAAAACAACCAACAAATCCACTAAAACAGCCAACAAACTTTACCA
>NW_021451184.1:0-287 GCF_001605985.2 Dendrobium catenatum
AGAGAGAGAGAGAGAGAGAGAGAGCAAGAGAAAGAGAGCATGAGAGAGAGAGAGGGAGGGAGAGAGAGAAAGAGAGAGCGAGAAGGAGCAAGGGAGAGAGTAAGAGAGTGCAAGAGAGAGAGAGAAAGAAAGCTTGAGAGAGTGAGAGAGAGTAAGAGAGAGAGAGAGCCGAATATCTGCATTTGCATTATTGAAATCAAGTAAAACTAGTTACAAGTATACTATCCCCATATCACTATACCCTATCACTGTCCTCCCTCAACAAAGACAACAATGTTGAGGGGAAC
>NW_021451185.1:0-232 GCF_001605985.2 Dendrobium catenatum
TTTTGAGATGGAGTTCTTGTCATGTCTTTATAGACTGCAGTACAGTCATTCAAAAGCATGTTCATACCAAGAATTTATCTGTTAGATATACAGCAGACATAGCACAATGGACATAACACTCGTAGTGCTTGGTATGAACATGCTTTCATTTAAATTATAAAATTTTTGACAAAATATTAACTAACAGATAAATTCTATTGTTACAGTTTTGTTACTGATTGGAAGATTTCTA
>NW_021451186.1:0-210 GCF_001605985.2 Dendrobium catenatum
TGTAAATTAAATTTTGGTTAGTTTGAGGTATTATTTATATTTTTTATATTTAAATTTGATTTATTGGAATTTTTAGAAGTTTTAAAGCTTATTTAAATATTTAAGCTTAAGTAAATTAATTAAGAGGCTTCATGATTTCAAAAATAAGTGAAAAATTTTCTTAAAGCTGTATGCATCACTAAGTTTAAGTGGTCAAAATTTCAAGTCAAG
>NW_021451187.1:0-871 GCF_001605985.2 Dendrobium catenatum
AATTTTTATTTTCATTAACGAATATTATCTAACATGCTATTATACCACTCTGCTTACCTATTGAAACTGATCATCATGAATAACAAGAGCAAACTACTCATATTGTCCCTCTTGTAAATTTTTCCCAAAAAAAAAAAAAAAAAACATAAATAATAATCACTGAAATTTCAGGTTAAGAGACATTAATGCACTTGGATCATCAACACCTATCCAATCAACTACCTTGCCCTCCACTGCTACTCGCAACATCATCAACGATCCATGCCTTCAATTCCGACCGTTATATCCTCGTCTACCAATGCAAACCACGGCCACACCTACCCTCCATCCATGCATCTACCCTTCCTCATCTTACCCTCCACTTCCTCATCATCCTTCCATTAATGGCGATTACTACATTGGTCATGTCCTCCCCGCCGTCTCCCCAAGGCCTCTTCACCCTCTAGAATCAACCTACTCTTGCTTTGGAACCCATAATCTCGATCTTGACGGGATCCGGCAGCCGATAATGAATCGAGATAGCAGTCTACAAGCTAATCAAATGGATGGAATGAATTGGAGTTGCAGATATGGACTTGGGCAGCATGATGGATCAGGTGATCCTTCTAATGATATTGATCATAATTTCCCTTGATATCATGGTGGTTTGGAAAATATTAAACTTAGTTCATGGCTATAAGGTGAGTGAAGTAGATTTTTGTTTGTTTTTTTTTAAATTACTGAGGTTTGGATGTTTAGCTGTATGTAATCGGAATGAATGTATTTGGAATATTAGATTAACTTAAATTTATTGCTATTGTCTTCACGTTTGGTGCAAAGTAAATATTGGAGAATTATTTCATTCATTTGGTTATATATATATATATATATA
>NW_021451188.1:0-247 GCF_001605985.2 Dendrobium catenatum
TTTGCACCTCCCTCTTTCTTCTCTTCTTTCTCAAGCTAAGGCCTTCCCCTAGTTCTGTGCAGATGGGTATCCCCTGTTCAGTCCTAGGGCCCCTCACTGAGTAAGAAATTTTCTCCTCTTTCTTCTTATCTTTCTCAAGCTGAGGCCTTCCCCTAGCTCTGTTTAGATGGGTATCCCCTGTTCAATCCTAGGGCCCCTCACTGAGTAAGAATTTTCTCCACTTTTTATATAGAGGTCATGACGGGCG
>NW_021451189.1:0-235 GCF_001605985.2 Dendrobium catenatum
TTCATTATCAATGCATTATAGTAAATAAAATATAATTGAGTTTAATTCAGAAAGTACCAAAATATCATAACAATGGACATTAAAAATTATACTAAGCAAAAAATTTACATTTTTAGAATTTAATCAAATTAACACATAATGTATGAAATAATATTTTGATGATTAATTGAACTAAATCACTATCAAAATAAATTTTTAAGTAGGCAAAAATCGCTGCTTTTTCAAAATCATATGC
>NW_021451190.1:0-395 GCF_001605985.2 Dendrobium catenatum
AATATCTTGCCTTCTTTCTCCCCTTAACTGTTGATTGGCATATTTCCTGAGATTTAGCAGGGATGGCATCATCTTCATCTGTGTCACTCCCTAGATGAGGAACATATTTTCTTGACTTAGGAGTGATTGCTGCTTTGGGAAGAGTCGGCGTTATCTTCTTTCTTCCCACCTGCTTTTTCTCATCTTCTTGTTTGGGCCGCCTTATAGCCTTCGAGTTTGATGCCTTAGTCTCGAGATAACTTGACGGCTTTAATTCCTTGGGGATGAAGTATCTAGCATCTTCATAAATTTTCACCTCGTGAACTGCAAAGGGTTGAATATCACCGAAAATTCTGAACTCCTCTCCATCTCTGATGTGTTAACTTATTGAGTCTAGTACTTAGGTTGTTAAGCCT
>NW_021451191.1:0-1029 GCF_001605985.2 Dendrobium catenatum
TTATGCATTAAATTTTATGAATTAAATGTAAATAAATATTTATTGTACAATTTTTAAAATTAGGTTAAATTTAAAACTTTTAATTTAAAATTTTAAAAAATAAATATATATTGAATTCAAAAAATCTTTACGTAATTAATTAATATTGTTAGTATAACAAATTATTGAAAAAAAAAATCCAAACTTGGCTGCTAAAATCTCCTAAAGCATCTGCTGACCACACGACAGGCCGGCGGTCCCAACTACCAAGTCCCACTCGGCCGCCGCGACGGTCTGAAGTTCGCAACACGCAACGTCACACTCGCCAGCCTCCCCGCCCCGACCTCCAACGTCTCCGTCATCCTCCCCATCCTCGCTCGCATCAATCTCGACGCTTCCGACCTCGTCGCCCTCTCCGGCGGCCACACGATCGGCCGCGGCCACTGCGCCTCCTTCTCCAACCGCATCTTCCCCTCCCGTGATCCCACCATGGACCAAACCTTCTTCAAAAACCTCCGCCTCACTTGCCCTTCTTCCAACTCCACCAACACCACCGTGCTCGACATCCGCAGCCCCAACGTCTTCGACAACAAGTACTACGTGGATCTATTGAACAGGCAGGGGCTTTTTACCTCCGACGAGGATTTGTATATGGATTCCAGGACGAAGCAGAGGGTCATCGATTTTGCGCTGAATCAGTCGTTTTTCTTTGAAAGATTTGGGTTTTCGATGGTGAAGATGGGGCAGCTGGGCGTGCTGACGGGTGGGAATGGGGAGATTAGGAGCAACTGTTCGGCGAGGAATGCGGGGAGGATTTCGATGTGGCAGGTGGGGGAGGAAGGAGACAGTGCTGCTTATTAGGTCTGGCGTCGTCGGTGTGTGTGTATTAGGGTTTTGTAATAAAACGGAGAGTTGATCGTGGATCCTCTTTCTGAGTTTTGTAATAAGCAGATCTTGTGTTGATTTTGTGAATGAAAATGTTTCATGCTAATTTTAAATTTTATTTTCTCGTCGAATTAATGTTTATTCGCCATTTTTATTCATGCAATT
>NW_021451192.1:0-208 GCF_001605985.2 Dendrobium catenatum
AGGAATTTTACACACTCGTAGGGATTATCAAGTTACTTCGACTAAAGGGTCTACTTAAGGATTTGAACCCAAATGAGTCCTAAATTCCTTGAGATCAATTCTAAAGGCCATAACTGACCTAAGGATAGATCAGCAAGTGCTTAGAACCCTTTTGGGATTTTTAAGATTTTATAAAATTGGTTAGACCCTAATTACCTAAGGATCAAGC
>NW_021451193.1:0-235 GCF_001605985.2 Dendrobium catenatum
AATTCATCTTTGGAAATAACTACTAAAAGAATTTTTAATTCAAATAGGAAAACACTAACTACTCCCCCCACAAAGACACTAAGAGATTCTACTACACAAGTCTAATCATCAAATCATACCTCTCACAACAATTTTCAATGACCTTCCAAATAGGCTACTACACAAAATTCTACAAAAAGGAAATCTAACCAAAATCTCTTTTTTTTTTGACACCAAACTCTACCCAAAACAAGCC
>NW_021451194.1:0-278 GCF_001605985.2 Dendrobium catenatum
TGTAAAAGATTTCATAGTGTCATTGATGCTACTACTCGAAGGTTCTGCTACAACTGAAATCTCCCTCCTAACCTCTCCCGTAGTGCGATCAGTGACACGTTTTCGGGATCCATGGCTCTGAGATATAACGCGATTAAATAAAATTAGTAGTCTATAACACAGATATCCTATACCTTCTCTAACCTAAAGAATTACCTTGATGGCTCTTTCATATTAATCAATATTCTTAAATCCTTTGCTATGATAGAACTTTTGTCACGACCCAGCCCGGTGAGCTC
>NW_021451195.1:0-427 GCF_001605985.2 Dendrobium catenatum
GGGCATTATGTTCAATTCAATTAGGACATTTTTTATATATTAAGCTATTCGTAATATTAGCAAAGTGCTGTTATGAATATCAGGAAAAAGTTTTTTATTGATATGCTGGAAAATTCTAGAATTTGTAAGCTGCAGGTGTAGATTAGAAGCCTGATTAAAAAAAAAATTAAATAATGTACTTTTGAAGAACGGCTATTACACGTGTCGCCAGTGCAGCGTGACCGAATGCATTTCGTCCACGCATTATTTGGCAGTCCAACAAATCCCTCATACTTAAGTTTTACCTTTGCACTTATAATTAGGCGTGACGGTATCATAGCTCACAGTTTTGTCTTGTAAGTGTAACTTTCTAGTAGGTTAATTATCCTAGAATTACTCTGGAATAAGCACGCTTAATTGCAGAGTTTCTAAATGAAATTACAACCAT
>NW_021451196.1:0-1674 GCF_001605985.2 Dendrobium catenatum
GTGATTAGCCTTAGCTCGACGGAAAGCCCATCCCCGGTAGCTTCTAGTGGCTGGATCTGGATCAGGAGGTGAGGAAGAGGCTTTTGAAAGCTTAAAGTGAATGGAGTTTGGCTCTGGGAATGCTTGAAAAGTGATAGAGAGCTTAATGTTAGAATCCGGTCCATTTTAGAGGTTTTTCCCTGTTCAAAATGACCCCTGCTGGTTTGGACGGCTATGATCAATTTAGGGAGTTGCTAAGATCGGGCAACCTGTCCAGGGGGTAGTTGGGAGCAGGAGAATTAAAGGACCAAACGTACAAGCCATGTGGAAAGTAATTTCGGTCTCCATTTGAGCATGGGATGATTAAGAACCATTAGATCTGGATCTAAGGGCTGGGAGGGACTCTAGGAATGTTCTGGAGAACACCTAAACAGCTGGAATGTTTGGATTAGGATGGATTAGGTTTAATATGGGTTTTGACCAAGTTTGACCCCTCTTAAGCCTTGGTTTGACTGTTTGACTGGTCCAATGCCACTTGGACTAGTGAGGTGGCAAGGGGTAGAGTATATTGAATGCTGGTTGCTGGGTTTGGAGCTAGGGATTGGAACTTGAATGCTATGGGATCAATTCTTTGAATATTTAATGGTCTTTTGACCATGTGTTGGCTGGTTTGACTAGTCAAAGGATCAACCAAAGTGAGGTGGAATGAATAAACCTTAATGAGCTTGTTTGGAAGGAACTCAAGGCAATCCATTAGAGGTTTGAGGGATCAAACCATGGCCATTCAAGTTTGACCCAAAATTGTTGATTTGACCAAGTCAAACTCAATGTGATTTGGCCTCACATGAGTTTGGGTGGGTTTGGAGTATCTTTTAAAATAGGTTTGAGAGCTCAAAAGGGTTAGATTTTACTAAGTGGGTTGAAATGACCCATTTGAACTCTTAAGGGCTCATTAGGTCAATCCTGGTTGACTTGGTTAACCATGTGGGTCCAGGATCTGGAAATGGGTTAAATCAATTTGAAATGATATTTGGAGATCATCGGAGGTGGTCCCAAGGTCTGGGGAGGTCAATTTGGTCAAAATGCCCGTTTTGACCCTTAAGGGCCTGTTTGGTCAACTTAGGTTGATTTGATCAACCAGGTTGACCCAGGGTCTGGGTTTGGGTCAAACATGTTTAGTTTGATGTTTGAAAATTGTTGGAAGTGGTTGCAATCAGTTTGGAGCTCATTTGATCCAAATTGACTATTCATACCCCAAAGGGGTATTTTGGTCATTTTGACCTCATGTTTACTGGAGGCTGAAATGAGTCCAACAAAATGCAGTTTACTGATCAACATATCAGGATTAAAGGTCTATAAGTGATTGGAGGGTTTGAAGAAAGCTCCAAGGTCAAAATCCACTGGGTGACAGGTCCAGTGGCATAGGCCGTAAATATTTGAAGGTTTTACAGCTTTTGAATTTTGATTTAGTTTATGGGGTTAGAGACCTCAAAATGGGCTCAAATTTGGAGGTTTCCTCCAAAGGAATGTCTTATCACTTTGCAAGTGATAGACTCTAAATCGGAGGTCATTTGATGGGGTTTTGAAGTATTTGAAAAATCCCTGAAAAAGTCTTTCAGAAGAAAGCCTTTGAACTTAGGATTTGAGTCTGGATTTCAGGATTTGAAATGGGTTTTGAGTTTGAATGATTGGTAT
>NW_021451197.1:0-449 GCF_001605985.2 Dendrobium catenatum
GTTCACACACACACAAATTGATGCCATTAAGATCTTCCATCTCATCCTCACAAGATTGAGCTACACATCCATGGTTGCACAACTAATGTAACAAGAAAACCGAATACTTCACTCCCTTTTCCTTAATACATCACAAAGTCCCAGTATCTAGTTGTGGGAGTAGTCTCTCATCAAAATGTATGTGGTAAGTATGCATGCATTTTCACCACCTTCAAACCCTACATTAGGGGGAGCTCCATGCACTATTATATCATTTTCCCCTAAGTAGCTTTCCATCTATCCACCCTACACACACCCTACTCCACAATCACTGGCCAAAAGTAACTTAAAGCCTTAAAGTCATTAAGGTGTCCTTTTGCCTTAATAGGCATGCCATATTCATTCACTGAAAACCCTCCCTTTTCATACCGGATTGTAATAGTTCTAAGAAATGATTCAAAACCATAGTA
>NW_021451198.1:0-365 GCF_001605985.2 Dendrobium catenatum
CTAACTCCAGGAAAAGAATTTCTTAAATGATTTGAGTAATAATGCCTCTTCCTAGGTTTTGGCTTTGGATTCAAAGTGGGAGTCTTCCAATTTCCCTTAAGTGTATCCAATTCATTTTTAATTCTCAAGTTTGTGTTTTTTAAAACATCATTCTTAACCCTCAAGTTTTTTTCTTTCTCTTTAGATTTCTTGAAATCAGATTCAAGTGATGTGTGTGAAACTTTTAATGTATCATGCTCATTAATTAATTCAGTATGCTTTTTGTTCAAATCATCAAATTCATCAATAAGAGCCACGTGATTAGAATCAATTGTTGCATGATCTTTAAATATAACTTCATACTCTTTTTGCAAATTTACAAGTTC
>NW_021451199.1:0-305 GCF_001605985.2 Dendrobium catenatum
ACTCTTTAATTATAATTACTTTTTGTGGTAGATACTTACTTCTTTAAATTTAAATTTCTTACTCATGATTTGTAATATGTATGTATAATCGTAAGATACAAAATCCGTATGCCTGATTTTCAAAGTTATATATGGTTGGCATTATCCCACGATTCTTTATCAAAAAACTAATTTTAATACTTCATTGTAATTTAGAATCAAAATGTGCAGGAAAAGATAAATAATAATAAGCTTTGTTATAAAAATTGGTGTAGATGTAAAAACTTTAGAAATTTGGGAAAAATATAAAGAAGCCCGTAAGGATT
>NW_021451200.1:0-235 GCF_001605985.2 Dendrobium catenatum
GAATATGCTAATGTATCATCCGTCCCGGAAGTACCAGCTTTCGTACTGATCAGGTACGCAGTCAAAAGTTTTGACCATTTCCTTTACCATTTGGCTCCGCAGAACCCCATTACCATTTGGCTTATACAAGCCCCATTACCATTTGGCTTTTGAAAGCCCCATTACCATTAGTTTGGTACTTCCAAATCAACATGCATCTGTAATTTTATTTCATTAAATTCTTTTCATTTTCTTT
>NW_021451201.1:0-505 GCF_001605985.2 Dendrobium catenatum
AGTGATATCAAGGGAGGTAAGTTTTAGAATTTCAATCGGGATTAAATTGAACTTTAAACACTTATTTTTGGAGTCAAAAGAAGAAAGAAAGGAGACACTTTAGGATTCTAAAAAATAATTAAGAAGTGTCCCAACATAGGCTAAGTGTTGGGCTTTATAAATTGGATTGAAAGAGAGTTTAGTTTGAGTTGATAGATTTATTAAAAAGTTAGGATTATATTCCTGGATGTTAGGGTCTTATAATTTAAAATTTGCCCTAGATCATAAATCTAAATTTGACACCAAATAATGGTGGCTCGAACCTAAAAAATATAGTGTAAAATCTGGGCTTATCCTAGACTAGATTAGGGAGCCAACTAAGCAACTAACCACCTAGACAATTTTAAATTAATGAGTCTGATTATTTTATGAAAGAGTAGTATGGATATTTTTATTAAATTTTTTTAGAATTGGGATCTACATCTAAATCATGTCATAATTGGTCCATTGACTTATATAGGGTGAA
>NW_021451202.1:0-235 GCF_001605985.2 Dendrobium catenatum
TGATATATGATATGTTTTGCATATTTCAATTTTAAATAGTTTGGTGCTCTTGATATTTTTTTGATCAAATTTATATTTTTGTAATAAAAAAAATGAGAATAATTTTGTTTTGGTAAAAGTTTTAACTCATAACTTTTTATATGTTATAGAGAATAACATTATGAATATTTTAAGTATATTTTAAAAAAAATTTGTGTATGATTTTGAAAAAATAGCAATATATTCTTGCTAAAAA
>NW_021451203.1:0-326 GCF_001605985.2 Dendrobium catenatum
TGTTGTGTTGGTGCTTGTTGTAATAATAGTAGTGGAAGTATTGGTTGAGGTGGTTAGTGATCAAGTGGTTTGAAAGTTGTCGTTGTGATTTTGGTTTGCGGCGATGAATGTAAAATTGATTTGTTCATCTAGTGAATGAAAAATATAAGAGGATTATATGGGGATTAGGGGTGCAAACGAGTCGAGTCGAGCTCGAGCCAGGGGGTGTTCGAGTCGAGCCTGACAATCAAAACCCGAGCTCGTGCTCGAGCTCGAACTCGAGTCTAGCTCAAAATCCAAGCTCGAGCTCGACTCGTCGTCAAATCGAGCGGCTTGTCGAGTTCACT
>NW_021451204.1:0-229 GCF_001605985.2 Dendrobium catenatum
GCTACAAAGTAGTGACCCGAACCTAACTAATGAAGTGTAAATTTGAACTTATCCCAGCCTGGATTGGGGAGCCAGCTAACCACCTAGGCGCTTTAAAACCATGTGTCCAGTCTCCTATGAAAGATGGGTAGGGACGTTGTTTAAGTTTTAATGAATTGGGGGTCAACATCTAAGACAGATCCTAATTGGCCCCTCAACTTATGTAGGGTGAATTATGCTTAAAAATGCA
>NW_021451205.1:0-288 GCF_001605985.2 Dendrobium catenatum
ACGCATGTAGTCCTCAGATTTCAAAGCACATAAAAAATAGTTTAAACATTTTGCATTCAGTTGGGCTAAAACCCTTTCATCAAATGTCCATTTAGTAAAAGCAACTTCAATTTTGATACCATTAATTTCACGAGAAGGTAGAGAATAACCTTCTTTGATAAGCATCGACATGCGATAGTCAGTTGATTGCAAAAAAGTAGACATGCGGGTTTTCCAGAAATCAAAAGGTAAATTGTCAAATAGAGGAGGTTGTGCAATCGAATAACCTTCAGTAGTGTTTATATTCCC
>NW_021451206.1:0-282 GCF_001605985.2 Dendrobium catenatum
TTATTTTAAATTCTAATTTCATACATTTATTTCCTCTAAACTGATACGTCATCATGAAATTATATTAATCGGGCACGAATCTCGAGGCAAAACCCAACCCGAAAACTTTAGAAATTAAATCCGGGAGCACCAAAACTCCAATTTCAGCAAGCTTATGGTCAAACTGAGCGTCTCAGAAATACGAACCCAATGACACCAAATTCGACTCAATCCGAGCCCAAATCATGGACCTGGAGTGCTGTTGGAAGCTTCGTAACACTGTTTGAGTTACCAAACGGTGCC
>NW_021451207.1:0-658 GCF_001605985.2 Dendrobium catenatum
CATGATACAAAATGAATGCAATATGTTGAGGTAAATTCATTTTTATTTATTTTTTTATACAATTTAAGTTCTATGTTTTTTCCCTTTGGCTTTATTTCAAATAAAGAGGGAGGAGGTAGAGGCGTGGATTGTGAAAAAATCATGAATTAGGGCAGATACAAATAAAAAAAAGTGCCTGAAAGGCTCTCTGCCCGTGTTTATTTGGACTAGCTTTTTGACTATTATATGATAAGAAAAATAGTTAGTAAAACAATCATGTATAAATTAATACGAATGAATTTTAACAACTTTATTAATCTATGGAAAGTTTCATTCTCATTAAAAGTTGTAATGATATATTTGTATTAGAAAACTTATGTACATGATGGCTCTGCCTTCTCGGCCCCAAGGAGACGATTGCAAAAATAATGACAAACATTTTATCTTTGTTTAATGATACTTTTTATTGCATATTAAGGGTGCATTTGGGCAACTGTAGCTTTTTTAAAGTTTTTAAGGTGGGATATCCATAATTGTTTACAAAATAACTGTGGAATTATTTTGAAAAATCATTTTGACAACTTTTTCCAAAATAAAGTTAGATAATAATTTTATTATAACTATCATTTTAACAAATTTTATAATAAATAATTCATTTTATCATAAAATATAAGAAAAA
>NW_021451208.1:0-214 GCF_001605985.2 Dendrobium catenatum
TTCAGTTTTCTGTATCTGTAAGCTAAATTCTGATTGATCAAGTATCTGTTCTTTCTATTTTACGATTTCTGTACGGATATTTTTTGATGTGAATTTCTGATGATTTTGATTGGTGAGTGATGTCTTGCTGAGCTGTTAGCTCATCCTTGCTTTCTGCGTGGTTTTTAGGTTCTGGGAAAGAGAAGGAGGTATTGGACTAGACGTTCTGAGTCTG
>NW_021451209.1:0-216 GCF_001605985.2 Dendrobium catenatum
AATCAAAAGATACATAAATAAAAATATCAATGTTGCAGAAACATTTAATTAAGTGTTCAAGTCAATCACACCAAGCCTTATTCTTAATATACTTAAAGTATCAAAGGATAATGGTTTAGTAAAAATGCCTGCAAGTTGATTTTCTGTTGAAACATGATTGAGTTCAATTTCTCCTTAAGTTACATGATCCCTTATGAAATGATGCCTAATGTCTAT
>NW_021451210.1:0-1187 GCF_001605985.2 Dendrobium catenatum
GCTAGGGTAAACAGGATCGGATTTTCTACCGTTTTCAAATTGTGACATTATTAACTCAATGATCGTTCAAATCTTTAAAATTTAATTATTTGGGAAATTTGTCATATGCTTGCTTTTCTAAAAAAAAATAAAAAATAAAAAAATTAAAAACAAAAAACTTCATTTTTTTTTCTTTTCTTGTTTTTATATATTTCTATTATTTTTTTATTTGTATTTATTTCTGTTTGGGGTTTTGTTTGATCATCTCCATCTGTCTTATGGTTTTTAACTCTTGTCACATCGTCCTAGACGAAATATCTATCATCCTGGACGATATGATATTTTCTCTTCAAATTTCATCTGCTGAATTTTTCGGAGCATTTTGTAACTCAACATCCCGGACAATCCTTTATCGTCCTGGCCGATATGATCAAACTCTGTTACAATCATTTTTTATCATCGTGGCCGATACATTTTTCATCATGGCTGATGCATTTATGGTCATCGGCCTGGCTGATACACCTGATCGTCCTGGATGATCCATGTGTCAGTACATTTAAATCCTTAAAACCGGCCTCGGACGATCCATTATTGGACAATCGTCCTGGCCGATCCACTATTCATCCTGGATGATACACGTGGCACAGATTTAAAACATTTTAACTTAGGCCGGTACGATCAATTATTGTGCATCTCCTGGATGATACACCTAATCGGCACAGTCGATCTGCCTTTTCAATGGTCGTCCGGCTTGACTCCTCGGGACGATCGCCTGTGTCTAATCGTGCTTGCCGATATCTGATCGGCCCAGACGATCGGACCATCTTTTTGACCAATCGCCCTATACATAATAATTGAACCTAATCGTTCTGGACAATTCTGCGATCGTCCTGGACGATGTGGCCATTTCTTTAAATTCAGGCCATTCCAGCCATTGTTTTCACCTAAAAGCTTCTTCTTATCTCATTTTTACTTACTGATTTCTTGTTATAACTGGAGGGAAACGAGTCTGACAGGCTTCTGGAAGTTCCTCGAGGGCCACTCTAGACCCTTGATTTAGGGAAGTGGAGGATCAAGTAGCTTACCGTCGGTACAAGGAATGCAACATCACTCTCTCCAGGATAATCAATGCTGCCTACCTTTCATATCCGGTACTAGATCTCTTCGCTCACACTTCTCTCTGCTTCATTCTTACTCTAAAAGTCCCT
>NW_021451211.1:0-867 GCF_001605985.2 Dendrobium catenatum
ATAAAGGCTTGATGTTGTTGTTGTTGTTGTACAAAAAAATTTATTTGATGGAGCGTTATTATTGACACAACAATATAAATTTAAGTACTCATTGTAGTTTCAAATTTAACACTCAAGGGTGTTATTAATTTATTTAATTGTGACTTAATACTAGATAGCTACTTTAAGAAACAGTAAGAAAGTCGTCTCAAATAAAAACCTTAGATGAATAAAAATGACGAGCTAGATAATGGATTATTCTACTTAGAAGACTAATTGTCCAACAAATTATATGATTGAATGACTATTAAGTTAATTAATACTATTGGCTTAGTTTTGATGAGAGGAGCACTACACCTAAGTGCATATTTTCATATACCAAGTAGTTTTGAATGACTGAATATTTATTTTATTTCAAAATAAAATAGAAAAAAATTAGTGAAAATTCAATGTTTGTATTATCTTAAATTTATTTTTATACTCATATGCTCTTCAAAATGTAGAAAAAGTACACTTATTAGGTCTTTCACACCTAATCTAGAGCGTATTTGTGACATCTCCAACTTCATTATTCAGTTCAACCTGCTAGGACTCGGCCATATTTAAAGTAATATATTTTTTGCATTTTAAACTCTTGTACATGTGCTTGGAGATGTTTGGTATGCATGAGAAAGCCTTGTATGTATTTTGGTGTGAGTCTGGAGAGAGGGGGGGGGGGGGGGGGGGGGGGGGGTCTGTTTGCATGATTATGAACATTAAAAGTTTTCCCATAAAGCACCACGACGTTGGGTTTGGTACTCACGTGAGAGTCTTAGAAAAATATGCATTTAATTAAGTGCTCTGGCACGTGGCGAGGGTATAATACATGAAAATTGTCCATTATCAATG
>NW_021451212.1:0-254 GCF_001605985.2 Dendrobium catenatum
CTGTTTGTTTAGATTTTTTTGATGGCCTTTACCTATAGAGAAATTATTAGGTACGGAGTGCGGACGGGAGAACCGTCCGCACACTAGTATAAAACTATGGTCGGTACCGTTCGGTACCACTCGGTATCACTAGGTACCGCTTGGTACCTTGTATCTGTGCGGACGGTTCTCACCCCATCCGCACTCCGCACCTAATAATTTTTCTTACCTCTTACCCTACCTATAAGGCTATAATCAGAGAAAATGCCAATAAA
>NW_021451213.1:0-318 GCF_001605985.2 Dendrobium catenatum
TAGAACTAGTAAACCATTGGAAATTCTTCACATGGATTTTTTTGGACCTATAGGAACTGTAAGTCTAGGAGAGAAGATATATGGATTTGTTATAGTGGATAATTTCTCAAGATTCACTTGGGTTAGATTTCTTTTTCATAAGAATGTATTGTTTGAGGAGTTTAGAAATTTTTCAACTTGGATTCAAAGAAAACTAGGGTGTGAAATCATTTCTATTCAAAGTGATCATAGAGGAGAATTTGAAAATGAAAGATTTGAAAATTTTTGTAAAAAAAAAGGAACTGATCACAATTTTTCTGCACCTAGAACCCCTCAACA
>NW_021451214.1:0-3224 GCF_001605985.2 Dendrobium catenatum
ATTTTCATTCTGACATTAAAAATAAAAATATATGCTATGCTATATGTTGTACAAGGAAATATATTAAATTTAAATAGTAGTAAAGTTTAGTAAGATTCAAATGAAAATTGAAATAATAACAAAATTAATAATGATAATTTGAATTATAAGAACATAACAAATAAAATGCTTTATAAATAATTAAAATAGAATAATATGCATATATTTTCTCAGTTTAATAAAATATAAAAAATATTACTTTTTTTTTTAAATAATTGAGAACATACTATTATAATGTATAAATTCTTGAACTTGTCATGGCTTGAAATGCTGTTGGACCTAATATGAACGTAGGACGAAGACTTATAATGATCTTCAATATTGCAAACATATATATAAGAGTAAGAATTCAAGCCATCGTTCTGTGAAATGTTTTTTTCCCAAAATTGTTTGGCTCAGTTTGGTACGTGCGATGCTTAAAATAGAACGAGAGGAAATGAAAGGGGAATATAAATAGGAATAATAAATAATTCTATTTGAAATTAATTTTAACTGAATTATTTGTTTGAAAGAAGTTAACTGAATAAATGTTTTCTTTTTTCTTAAATTTTTGCAAATTTATGGACCTAACAATCTCTTCTCATTTTAATCATCAATAAATTCGATAAAAATTAATTTAGTTTTTTTTTTTTTGTTATTTTAAATCCTGCAAGTCCTACTGATGCGTTTGGAACGGCGTTCTTACTGCTTTTTAGCGAATGCGTATATGAAAGCAATCTATGTAAGTAAATAGTTAAGATAGGAATAGATATTTCACGAGAAAGTATAGGGAAGAGAGAGCTAGCCTATTGCCGAGGAGCTTATGAAGCCTGATGATGAGGTCGTTTTCTTCCTCTGAAAAGTTTCCACGTTTGATTTTGGGGCTCAAATAGTTTAGCCATCGGAGCCTGCAGCTCTTTCCAGACCTTTTGAGCCCTAAATATATGAAAGATTAATGACAAAGCATGCATAAGAGAGAGAAAGGTGGCTGGAAAGAAATAAAAATCGTTCAGTACACAATAATCTAACGGTCAAAATAATTATTTTCAACAAACAAAACTAAATGTCAGAGAAATAAAAATTTTTGTTTGATAGAACTATTAGTTAGTGATTATTGGTCTTATTCATGAAGTTAAACTTTTTGAGCTATAAGTAAATATTATTTAAAGTATATTAAAATATTGTTTAACGTTTTTATTATTGGATTATGAAAAAGCATCAGCTTTTAGCAGCACTTTGTTTATATAGTAGAAGTTGTGGAAGAATGCTGATTACTCTTTAAACAAATAAAGGATTTAATAATAACTTAAAATAAACAGATCCATGATGCTTAATTAATAATATACATAATTTGTTTTACATGGAACATTTCTTTATATTTTTCTAGCAAAATGTTACCTGCTTTGTATGGAACGGTCGTCCATTTGCCTTCGCCATGAGTATTGACGTACGTGATCAAGAGTCTGTCTTCATTAGCAGTCCAAGCTCCCTTGTTGAGGCCTTCCTTCGAACCACACGAATTCCTTCCCATCTCTCTCTCTCTCTCTCTCTCTCTCTCTCTCTCTCTCTCTGCTCTATTCCTCTCTCTCTCACTCTAACTCTCTTTACTGCTAGATTCAATTTGCTGTAGAGGTTAGCAGGGCTGGGGAAGGGAGCTATTTATGAAGAGCAAAACATGCAGGTTTTAACAGTAACTGGAGTGCAGTAAATAAAGTTTGGAAAGTAAAGTTGGTGGGAATTTATGAAGCAATACAATTGTGATGCAGTCATCATTACACACAATGAAAAATTTTCCTATAAAGATCCATAATCCATTCTTAGATTTTTCTTAGTACCATAGAGTTGAAAGCCTCTTCTTCCTTTCTTTTTCCTCGTCCTTTAACTACCACTCCATGAGTTATCGATCCATCATAATATAAACTAGTTACGCGCATCCCCTCCTCCCAGTCGCTTCTCTTCTCACCATAACACAACCAGCGTCAGTCTTCTGTAGTTTCCTGCTTTACCACCTTTACATTTAGATCAATCTTTTATATAAGACTCGGATCAAGTTGAGGTAAGGCTGAAAAGAATGATTTCACTATTTATTTATTTAATGAAAAACTGATTAAATTGTTTTTTGTGTGTTATTTTTTAAGTTGTTATGTTCAAATTGGGTACTTGAATCAATTTTGGGCTGAGTTGATACTCTTCATGACTTAATTAGGTGTTTTTAATGTCAGGTTAGGTTGGATGTTTGATCAAATCGAGTTCGAGTTGAGATTTTTAATAAGTTTAATGAGCCAGTAGGGCTCAGGTTTATCTTCGTGTTGGGTCATTTTTTGGATTAGACCCAAGCTTGATCCGTAAATATTTCATAGAGAACAATTACTTTCCATTTGTTAAACTCAAACGAAGGCTACGTTTTTTTTATTGCTTCGTAAAATTGCTATAGACAAAGTAACTTTATAATGATGTTATAGAAACAGTTTTCTAGTTCAATTTTTTTAAAATGGAGCGAAAAATAGAGGTTAATTAAAATTTATGATTACGATCTGAAAAGCAAAACAGTTAGAAAACTGTCCAGCCCAAGATTACAATGACATTATGCATCGTTTTCACCGAAAATTTTACATAAAAGAAGCTCCAATTTTGCTAGATATGAACCTTTGATTCAGCATGCGTCAATCATATGCTCTTTTAACAGTCCCAAAACACAGGGAAAGTTTTAAATAGGATTTTGCTTCTTGACTCAAAAACTTGATTCGATAGTTAACACAAAATAAATTAAAGAGTAATCAAACCTTTTTGTCATAGAAATTGAATAGTCTATGTTAAAATGGACTATATAGAAACACAGTAAGGAGAAAATACAGTTTTGGGCTTTCTAACTCAAGATGTTAATTCCATGGTTAGTTAACACATAATAAATCAATGAACAATTGAAAGTTTTTGGTCTTATAAATTGACTTGCCAAATTGAAAAGACTACCACAAATATATAAAGGGAGAACAACTAAGGTTTTCTGTCGTAGGAATTGAGTATGCTGTCCATTTTAAACTGAGAAAGCAAGGTTAACTAACATTTTAATATGTTTTAACATATCGAGTCAACATCCCAAATCAGAAGTCCGAATGGCAGAAACTATGGCTACTTTTGGGATGGCTTTCTTACTGCTTCTTAAATTAAGCAGGTTTTTAGTATAAAAATTTTATACCAAAAAGTTG
>NW_021451215.1:0-361 GCF_001605985.2 Dendrobium catenatum
ACATAAAGCCCAACACTTAGATTAAGTTGGGACACTTTCGAATGGTTTTAGAATCTCAAAGTGTCCCCTACCTCTCTTCCTTTAATTCTGTTAATAATTGCTTAATCTTGATCCTTCCCCTTTTGATCTTTTAAAATTCATTCATTTTTGGTATCACTTCTAGAAGATCTAACAAAATTTTGTCACTATTTTAATCGAGAGTTTTCAAAGGGGACTTTGTTTTCCTACGATATAATTAACTACGAGGGCTTGCGCTCGTAGAAGATTTGGAACCACACACGTACCTGATTTTAAAATTAATTTTTCTAAAAAAAAAATTTCATTAGATTTCTTTGGGAAAAAGTCAAAAAAAAAAAAAAAA
>NW_021451216.1:0-203 GCF_001605985.2 Dendrobium catenatum
TTCATTTTGACACACTTTATTGCTTAAATATTGCTACATTTCTAGGGAAAGTCATTTATACATCCCTAAATGTTCACTTAGATTTTTTTTTTTTTTTAATTTTTTTATTCTTTACTTACACTCAAGTTGTATTTCTAACAACAACTCTACTAGAGAATAGAATTTATTGATCTTTTATTAATTGTGATGTTAAAAATTTTTTA
>NW_021451217.1:0-294 GCF_001605985.2 Dendrobium catenatum
GCCCGGCCGATCGTCAGATCGTCCCAGGACGATCAGATCAAATTTGATCGTCATGGACGGTTCCCAGGACATTTTCCGGCCGATATTTTGAATAGTGCACATCGGCCTGGCCGATGCCTCAATCGGCCTGGCCGATGCCTCAATCGGCCTGGCCGATGCCTCAATCGGCCTGGACGATGCATAGAGAAAAACACCTGGACCAAATCTGGGCAAATTCTGGAGCAAATTCTCAACTGATCGTCCCAGAACGATCCCAGATCGTCCTGGACTATCTTGGAGCAGATTTTGATATTA
>NW_021451218.1:0-225 GCF_001605985.2 Dendrobium catenatum
ACTAACATAAACAAAATTTTAACAAAAACATTTGGTAAACATTTGGTGTTTTTGAAAATTAAGATTGACATATTGTGACTTATCTCAATAAAATAAGTTTCCCAACTAGGATGATGGATGAAAAAGGTATGAAGTCCCCCAAAATCAAATTTTAAATTTCTCTCTCCTCACTTTTCATCCTAAAATCCTAAATTCCCTCTCTATTTGGGCAAAAACTAAAATGAC
>NW_021451219.1:0-424 GCF_001605985.2 Dendrobium catenatum
TCATGTACAATCAAGTTAATGTTTGTATATTATTCTAATATATATAATTTAAAATAATTTAATTGTATATAGAGTTAGAAATAAAAAAGTCATACAAAATACCACAAATATGACATCATATTTTGTTTATTTGTGCATGATATCAACCTAGATTAGAATAATGAAACTATATATAATCTGATTTCAACATATAATAGAACAATTAAACTTTAATTAATTAAAATAACATTGAAATTAGAAATAATATTACTTAGCTTAAGTTGGTATAGTATAATAAAATCTCTTAAAAAAGAAAGAAAAAAGTTTTATGAAAAAAATATAAAAAAATGACGTTGATGCAAACAAAATAAATAAAAAAATAATCTGCAAAAAGAAAAAGAGAATAACGAACATAAATAATTATTAAAAAAGGAAATATTTTTAA
>NW_021451220.1:0-239 GCF_001605985.2 Dendrobium catenatum
AAATTCTATGCCACCCCTATTTAGTTTTTTTAATCATATATCATTTGTTAGAAAGCTAGTTCCTTAGCATTCCAATCAGTATATGCATCTGCTGCTTCTTTTGTTTGGTAGATTATTTATAGTTATAATAAGATATCTATCTATTACATCTTGTTATCTAAGGAGTTTTGAATCACAATTGTCCTTTAGTTTACGTATCATTCATTTTTTACTCCAGGTACAGGCATCTGGGACAATTT
>NW_021451221.1:0-268 GCF_001605985.2 Dendrobium catenatum
ATCAGAAAATTGAAAGAATGGATAAAAAAGAATAGGAGAAAGACCAGAAATATGCCAGTTGCATAATTCAACATTAGGAAAGTATGTAAAATTTTATGCTAAATAATAATCCAGTGTTAGAAAAGGACTAAAGCAACAACAATAATGTTGTATGGAGAGTTTATGCGAGGTGATGTGAGACAGTGAAGAGAGGGCTAGATAATTGCAGCATGAGGGCCGATAGATAATAATTATCGGGAACAAGCTGCTTGGTTCGTCTCTCATGAGG
>NW_021451222.1:0-283 GCF_001605985.2 Dendrobium catenatum
GCTCGCACAACCACGCTCGTGGCTCAAACCTATAGGCCGCAAGCACAACCAACGCTCACGTCACCCGCTGGGAGTCCAACTGTCTCGCACCTGCTGCAGCGCTACCCCACACGTGGTAGGCTTCGCTTCATGTAGTCCTGCACTCCTGCTGCTCTCGCACGCGGCATCCCTGCAGCCACAATAGCCACACTCACGCACTGAGGACTCGTGTCTGGACTCAGCCCACAACACCTGCGAAACCCAGGTTTGTGGATCGGGTCAAGTAAAACCGATAACCCATGTG
>NW_021451223.1:0-321 GCF_001605985.2 Dendrobium catenatum
ATATTGGCGTCGCACTGTTCATCCGCGATCAAATGGCATAAAAAATGGCAATCGGTTGGAGCAAAGCAAGAACGGCAAACAAGTGTTTGCCGTTCAGTTGGAGATGCCCTTAGGCACTTCGACGGTGCACGGAGGGGGCGCATCTTTGTTGTTTTTATTCTTTTTTATTTTAGAAGAGAATTTTGATTTTATAGCTTTATAAACTATAATAGCAAAAATTAAAGAAATTTATTATTGCTTTTTTAAAAATGTAATCAAAATTTTATTTCACATATATATACTTCGTAATCTTATGTTATCATCTATATGATGAATAACAAT
>NW_021451224.1:0-336 GCF_001605985.2 Dendrobium catenatum
ATTTTCTAAGTTTCGGGCCCTATCCTATAGACTAGGGGTGAACAAAAAGTTGACTTTCTAATCTAGGTCAGTTTTTGGAAATCTAAAATTTTTAATAAATACTAGGCCCTAATTGGAGTCTAATGCAAGTGAGTTTACCTAATTTAGAATTTTCTACAATTAGCTATGAGTTTTCTAAGATTGGGTAACTAAGGGAATTTTCTAAATTTCCTAATAAAGGGTCTTTTTTATTGTTTTGATCCAAATCGGCTCCAAACTGATTGGAATCACTCCCAAAAGTCAGGAATGACCAGAGAAAATGTTTCCAATTGTTTGGAGGAGATTTGGGATTTTTAA
>NW_021451225.1:0-410 GCF_001605985.2 Dendrobium catenatum
TTTTAGACCCTTCCCAGCCCGCGGGTAGAGTCCAGATAGTTTAACCTATGAGGACGAGGTGCCGGACCTAGGGAAGCCCAGTCTTCTAAAAAAATTATTTTTATAAGCCTGTTTTTAAAATTTCAAGCATAATTTATTTGGAAGTCGTCGACTAGCATGCATTGCATTAGACACAAATTAAAAGAGTCAAAAATTTTAATTGCATCAGTTTAGCATTTTAGTATCCAACATAAGTCAAAGGGGCCAATTAAAAAATTTTCTAGATGTCGGCCTCAATTCTCCAGAACTTTAAGTATAACGTCCCTACCACTCTTTCATAAAAGACTGGACTCATGTCTTTTAAATAGATTAGGTGGTTAGCTGGCTCCCCATTCCAGGCCGGAGTAAGTCCAGGTTTTGCACTGCATTAG
>NW_021451226.1:0-230 GCF_001605985.2 Dendrobium catenatum
TATAAATTAGCTTGCATCAATCTTCTCCTTTCCCTTTTCTGTAACAACAGCCAGAAGAAAGTTCTGGTAAGCTATGAGGCTCAGCAAGTAATACACTTTTAATAATATTGAACTTGCAAGATAAAGAAATTTAAAACATTAAACAGAAATGAAAGTTAAACTACTTGAGACACTTTATAAATTTCATAAACATTAACCTTTACTTTCTCTTATATCCATACTGAATATCA
>NW_021451227.1:0-300 GCF_001605985.2 Dendrobium catenatum
AAGAAAAAGATTTTTATAATTCACCCCCCTCTTGTCATTTAGTAATTTCAATTGGTATCAGAGAAATTTCAATTGGTATCAGAGCTTGTTTTTCAAAAATAGTGTTTTAGAAATCCATGAAAAAATGATCATGTCGAATTTTGGTAATCGTAACACTGCGGAGGGTTATTCAATTACTCGTCCACCACTTTTTGATAACATACAGTTTGATTTTTGGAAAATTAGAATGTCTACATTTTTGCAATCTATAGATTACCGCATGTGATGTTAGTAAATGATGGGTATGTTGCACCGTTTAAA
>NW_021451228.1:0-202 GCF_001605985.2 Dendrobium catenatum
TTCCCTTGGAGGGGTTCTCCTAGCCTCGATGACCAGTAGCTTTTGAAACTTCTTCTTTTTCAAGCCATTCTACTTCACTGTCTTCAGTACTCTGTACACCCGAGCGGACAGAGTTTCATGCTCTTTCTTCCTTGGAGGGATTGGAGCTTCAGGTCGTTGATCCCAAAAGGATTTCTTCAGCTCACCAGTAGAGCTGTTTCTT
>NW_021451229.1:0-236 GCF_001605985.2 Dendrobium catenatum
GTTCTCTGCCGACACTTGGACGGTGTGAAAGGATGACGGTTCTCTACCGTATCGAGGATTGGTGGAAAAGAGGTTTTGTAAAGGCTTCTGCTCCTTATTCTGGGCACAAAAGGAGAGACAGTTTGGTAATAGTATAATACCTGAAGAGGGAGTCTACGTGGAGTGGATGTAAGTCATGTTTGACTGAACCATTTTAAAACTTTGTATCTTTTAATTTTCATATTTATTTACTGCAA
>NW_021451230.1:0-273 GCF_001605985.2 Dendrobium catenatum
TCGATCCTCCTCTCGAATTGAGGATCAAGTGTATCTTTGCTTTTTTCTTTATTTTCTAGTGAAATACAAGCATATTATTGTGTTTTTCTTCCCGTTTCCCTATTTTCTGCTGAATACCTGCTGTTTGGCTGCTATGGACAGCAGTTTACTACTGAAATTTTATTGATTTGGGTTGGGAATACTTGCAAACACAAGTGTTTCCTATCAAATTGGTATCAGAGCATCGTTTTTTGGATCTTTGGCGGCTGAAATCCTGAAATTTCAGCGGGAGTT
>NW_021451231.1:0-285 GCF_001605985.2 Dendrobium catenatum
TCAATACCAAATCAGGTCAAAAGTTCAACTACGAAAATACAAAACAGTACACAACTTGGTTAAAACTCAATATCTTTGAAAACATAAATAGGATTCGGAGTCCTTACCACGAGATCTACACTTTCTCCAACATCAGCGTCGGACGAAAAGCGCTCTGCGGCCTCCGAAATCCAGCTTTTCCCTTTCTTTTCCTCTCTTTCTCTCTCTACAAAATATCTGTTTTTATAAAAAATAATTTTCTCTCTCCTGAAAACGATCTGATTTCCTTATATCATAAAGCTGATC
>NW_021451232.1:0-1165 GCF_001605985.2 Dendrobium catenatum
TTGCATGGTTAACCTTATCATTTTACCAAACTACAAATTCCATTTTAAGTATTGAATTACATTCCACTTTGTGCCTTCTATGCTCAAGTACAATTTATTTCTCTTTGTATGTAACAAGTTCAAAGCTTATGTATTCCATTCAATTTTTGGTTGTCTTGTAAAGTTCAAGTATGAGTCCAACTTAAGCTTATGCCCATAACACTTGATTCATTTAATCTGTATTCTTATCATTTGATTTTCAAATCAAATGCAAGTACAAGTCATTTGTAATGTCCAAATCAAGTCCATTGTAGTTGTCCAAATTTTGTGCAAGCTTGAGTTCAGTTTGTTCTTCTTGAGTTCATGTATGAGTTCAAATTGAGTTCCTTGTGATCTTCTTGAGTCAAAAAATTGAAGTTTTGATTGAGTTCATTTGTGTTCAGGCTCATTTGAATTTGATCTCTCTGTTCCATTGTTCAAGCCCGAATCAAAGTCATCTGTAATCCTTGTAGAGTTCATGTATAGTTCGATGTACAAGATCAAATTTCTCTTGCTTGAATTTTTTTTAAGTCATTTATTTAGTTATCCAAGTTCGAATGATGTCAAAATGAGTGTTCAAATAAGATTCAACATTTTTCAAAATCCTTGGACTTTCAATCCAAATTTCGGCAGCCTCCCGGCGTCTCCCCCGTTTAGGGGAAAAACTAGAAGGCAACCATTCCCCTCGACGCTACGTGAGCGCTTCAGGTAGGTGTCAAAAATGACACCGCAGTCGCAGTTTGTATTTTTTTAATCCCCGCCCGCTACGTAAGCGTTTAAGGGTTTTTTAGGTTTGTTGATTATAAGAAGAAAACAGGCGTTAGAAAAAACACAGATTTCACCCCTGCACCACGTGGGCGTTCGGGGGTACTTATATGAAAATAAAGAACACATTTTTTTATCCCCTTCGCCGCAAGCTTCGCACCGGTTTCTCGCCCTATAACGTTACTTGAGCGCCTCGTGGGTTTGCCGGCTCGTTGCTAGTATTGAAGAGGGATCCTTATCTCGTCGCAAGCATCACACCGGTTTCCCTCCCTCAACGCTGCGTAAGCGCCTTGGGGGTTTGCCGGCCCGTCGCAAGCATCGAGGAAAGAACCATTTTTTTAACAAAATAATAATAAATTTTTTTTATAATTATAATAATTAA
>NW_021451233.1:0-621 GCF_001605985.2 Dendrobium catenatum
TTGACTATAAGCTCGCTGAAATCGGAGTTCGTATGCTCCCGAAATTAAATTTGAAGTTTCCAACTAGCCTTTTGCCTCGAGATTCGTGTCCGATCAAGATAATTTTTGCATGAGGTATCAAAAATATATATAATTTTTGATTAAATTAGGATATTAATTTTATTTCATCGATGGATTAAATTGGAGAAACAAAATATATTTGGACTAAATTGGCCAAAGGATTATTTTGAAGTTTACCAATATAATCTAAAGGGGTGTGAAAAAGGGTACCCGATGGTAACATGCTATAGTTTGACCTGATCCGAGCCTAACCCTTTTTTGAAAACAGGTCAAAAATTTCAATTAGGGACCCCGACCCATTTTGTTATTGGGTTTTCTCAACCCAACTCGATTAGCCCGGGTTATCAAAGCATTGCGCACACCGCGGGTGCGGCCAAGGGGCAAAACTTGTGGGTGCTACCGCTAGCTAGAGCTGGACGAATAGGACTTAGAAAAATTTTTCCGAGCAAGTTCCTATTCATTCCATATGCTCTACGGGAGATAACTGTCTGATCGTCCAGTACGAACGTATATCGTCCTATACTATCAATATAAATTTTATATGATCTCCTCATGTGTGTG
>NW_021451234.1:0-270 GCF_001605985.2 Dendrobium catenatum
TGCCCTTGTGAGGGATGACTTCCTTTACACTTCTTGTGAGTGTGATCCGATGACTCTTAGGCGTGCTCCGATGCGGGGCTTGCTAGCTACGAGTGTCTATGTTATGACCTGCAGATCACCAACTAGATACCTTGAAAGCATATGCAGATATACAACTTCTATTATATCCTAAGATTTAAAAAAGCTTTTGTACTGGGCAATTAGTACAAGAGCTTCTGATGCAAAAGAAAAACATATTTCATATTCATACTTGTGGGGTACCAAATACTG
>NW_021451235.1:0-225 GCF_001605985.2 Dendrobium catenatum
AGGTGAGGGTAGCTTTCCCTCATCTCTGATTCCTTCTCCCAAGTTGCACCTCTCTCAGTTCCATGCTTCCACATAACCTTGACATAAGGAATCTCTCTACTACGAAGCTTCTTAACATCATAATCTATGATCTTTTCAGGCTCCTCTACGAAAGTCAAATCTGGTTGGATATCTATTGCTTCAGTGTCGATCTTCTGGGCTTCATCTGCAATGTACTTCCTCAAA
>NW_021451236.1:0-1175 GCF_001605985.2 Dendrobium catenatum
ATTTCCTATGCTGCTAATGTGTCCGACCCTTCCTCCATCCTAGAAGATTTCCCTGTTTCCTTCTATTCTCCGAGTAAGAAGCTTTCTTTCATTGCTGGGGACTTATCCAAAGGAAAAAACTTGTCGACTCTATCTCTGGTTGGCTACTCTCTCGGCCAGCGGCCCTACTACGAATGTATGCTTGCTGCTATGAACAAAACGTGGAATCTCAAGGGGTCTCTCTCCTTACTTTCACTTGTTGATGGCTTCTTCTTCCTCAAATACACTACTACTGAGGATTACGATATGGTATGGTCTGGAGGACTTTGGTTCCTTCTTGGTAAGCCATTCTTTCTTCAAAAATGGTCGTTGAAATTTAAGCCTAAGCGTGAAGAGTCAACCCTGATTCCCCTTTGGATTAAAATTTTAGACTTTCCATTGGCTCTTTGGACGCCCACGGGAATTTCAAAATTTTCTAATCACATTGGAATACCTTTGACTGTCGACTCTCTCACAGCAAAACATACTAGGCTCACTTTTGCTAGAATTTGTGTCCAAATTAACAAATACTTTGTCCTGCCGGATGAAATCCCTACTGATATATTTGGATAAGATATGGTTTTGAATGTTGTGTATGACTAGAAACCTAGCCGTTGTGAAGAATGTGGATCCCTCATGCACCCCTTTTCTCTATGTCACAAAAATCCTAATCCCACTCCGGTTATTCCTCCTCAACCTTTTAGGAGCAAGAGTAGAAAACCAGCTACCTAGAGGGCGGGTTCTCATTCGAAGATGCCACTTCCCACTCCGCCAGCTGCTGCTATGATTTCCCCATCGGAGGCTCCTTCCATGGAGAAGGTTCGAAATTCTGAAGATATCCATGCTCTCATCAAAGACAATACCATTCCAAACCTAAATTTACCTATGTAAGATTCCTCTTCCTCAGCTCTTCCTCCTCCTCCCCTATTAATGTTACCTCCCTAAGTTCTTCTCGTGAATAGTTTTGCTGTCTTAAATTCCAAACCCCCTGCCTCTATGGAGCCCGTGGATCAGAATTGTGATGAGTCGACTGTTGCTATTGATCAGAATTATGTGTGTCGATTGTTGGTGTTGATTCGTTATCCACTTATACTAAGGAAACCATTTCCTCCAGCCCTTGTTCCACTTCCTCTAAGCCCACCAAAGCTATAAAAAAC
>NW_021451237.1:0-1358 GCF_001605985.2 Dendrobium catenatum
CATCTTTCCATCCAATGAGTGGTGCCACCTTACATGCTACATCAGCTACTTTGACCCTTTGATTGGTCAAATAGTCAATGGAGGGTCAAAGTAACTCCCAAATGACTTAAACCCTTCAAATCCATTAAACCCAAATCCCATTCAATGCGAGATGCCAAGACTTCTTCTGAAACATTCTTGAGCTGATTCCAACCATTGGATTAAGATCAAACGACTTAAATTATTTCCATATGCCCTCAAAGGGGACAAAATAGCCTTTACACGTAGGATGTCCTCTTGTCCTTGATTCCTCATGCTCCTAACAACCGCCAGGCCACGTGGCAGTATCCTAGAAACCTACCAAGTGGATCCTTGCTACCCATTCAATCCAGGGATGTTTGAATGGGTTAAGAGACCTAAAACATCTCTCATTCTAAACCCTAACTCTTTGTCTCCAGATTCCAACCCCTTCAGCTAAGCTCTATGCTCATTCAAGCCCCTAAGCTTCTCCTCTATATATTCCTATTCCAATCTGACCGGTCAAAGTCACCGGAAACACTCCTCCGAAGAGTTCAAGCCCAAGTCCGTCCAAGCCTCATAAAGCTCATTCTGTATCCCTTCTGGTCGCGAAGTCTTTAGGGGAAATAAGTGTGGACAGACATCAAATTCAGATCTATCTTAATCACGTTAAACCATCCCTTAACCAAGGTAAAAATTTTAACCCTAGTTTAGGGAACTTAGGCTAAATAGCTTTCGATTCAATATATCTTAGGCTATAAAATTAATACCCCAAATTTTTTGTTCATGATTTTGATTTGTGTTAAAAATTTCACTTGAAATAATTGAGTGTATCGAGCAAACGAGTCAAAAAACTCGTTAAAGGGCTCAACTTACGTAACCCTCCAACTATGTAAGATCTAGACCATTGATCTTATGATCAACGGTTCAGATATAGCCTTAATGTGTTTCGTCCGACCATGGATCTTATCTAACGGTCATTCATTCCATCCAGTGGCATCCAGGCCCTTGATCTAGACCGTGGGATTAAAATCCCGTCGTCTGATCTCTCTCTTCGAGATCAGACTGCGGGATCTAATATGAGATATTGGTTTCATAAGGCGGAAGATCCAACGGCTTGCCACGCCGTCCGATGTGGTTTAAGTGATACCGCGTCCCGCTGTATCATTTCCCCAATCATCAACATCACTGTAATTATTGCACCGCCATCTAATGATTGGCCGCGGTCGAATCCCTCCAATCTGATCGCTCCACATGGCATTCTGCTACAGCCGCAGTCCCACCGCCGCCACCCTTTAAAATTGATTTAAAATTATTTTAAAATAAAATTTAATAACAAAAAAATATAAAAAATATTATAA
>NW_021451238.1:0-306 GCF_001605985.2 Dendrobium catenatum
CCTCACCCAGAATTGCGCAATTGCGCCTCTGAGGTGCGCCTCAGTCCAGGTGAGGCGTACGCCTCAGCCAAGTGAAGAATTGCGTAAGCCTCGAGGCGTTTTTTGGTCAAATTGCGCAAAGGCGCACCTTGAGGCGCGCCTCTAATTGCGCAATTTTAAATAGAGGGAAATACTGAACATTTAAGTTATAAGAGGAAGTAGTTAGTGGTTGAAGTATTGTTGGTTGAAGACCTAATGGTTTAGAAGAATATTCATCAAATTGAACAAGATGATAGATAATTATGTGAACATTAAGAGGGTTATAAC
>NW_021451239.1:0-608 GCF_001605985.2 Dendrobium catenatum
GTAGAATATTTCCTCCAAAATACTTAAATAACATAGTTCATAATATAATAATTGCAATAAAAGGCTTAAATATATTTTGAACTACAAAATCAGACTCCCTGCACCTTATCAGACTCAATTTACTTAACGGGACTTTTACCTTTGCCTGAAATATTTTAAACATCTGAATGAGTATAAATCTGATGTGATACCACTAGGAGTTACTTGCGAAATTAAAAGGAACAATTGATTGAAACTTTGCTAATGAAAATTTATTGCTTGCACATAAAAAAGAATTAAGAATCTAAAGTAATCAACTTGCTTAGGCCAAAGAAGTGAGATTAACCAAACAATCCAATCAAACTCAAGACCAATAGTAAATGCTAAGTATGCATAACATAATCCAACACTTAACAACGAGAGGTTCACCTTGAGTACCTTCTCACTCAATCGCTCGTAGGCTTTAGCGGAGAAAAATGAACCATACGAAGGACTTTACCACTAGAAAGACGACGCCGAGGACCTTCGTTGACGGAGCGGTAGCCGGTGGTGGAGGAGGCGGTGGGTGGCTGATGATGATCCAACAACTTGGTGGAATGTGCTCTTCAATCGACAATGTCAATTGGTAC
>NW_021451240.1:0-676 GCF_001605985.2 Dendrobium catenatum
AGTGCTTCTCGTAAATTATGGGTTGAACAATAAGTTTTCTTTCTTTAACTGAAACTGGATTAATGTGTTTGATAAAAATTTCATAATCCAGATTTAATGCCTTGTATACCTGCAATACTTCAGTTCCATAAGGAAAAACAAACATGCAATAAAAATATTAAAATTTTATTTATACTTACCCTGTACAATGGAGAAATATACAAATAACGTTGAAATTTCTCCGCCATTAACCTACTCTGCTCAAGTAAAAAGTAAGCAAATGCATCAACATGGTTATCACCTAACCAATCATTTGTGAGCAGAAAGTCAATATCTGATCTTTTTATTTCAATGTTTCCAGATACAAATATTTTGTGCTCCCTACAAAAAAAAAATTTTAGAGCCCAACCATAGGGCAACCATAGCGCAACCGTAGCGCAACCATAGCGCAACTATAGCGCAACGATAACGCAACTATAGCGCAACTATAGCGCAACTATAGCGCAACCATAACCATAGCGCAACCATAGCGCAACAATAGCGCAACCATAGCGCAACCATAGCGCAACTAAAAAAGAACTAAACTTACTTTGTATTAAATTTTTTGAAACATTCATCCATAAATTGTTGTTTTTGTTCTGCTAGAAAAGGTTTCCCTGGATAGTCCATTATTTCCAATGCAGGATGTGATTCAACT
>NW_021451241.1:0-423 GCF_001605985.2 Dendrobium catenatum
ACTCTGTAGATGGTTGATGTGTTTGGCGACTAGATTACCCCTAGGATAGGTACGATCTGGATGTTCACACAGTTTTTTGCAGGTGGCCATGCTCATGCAAGGCGATAAAAAGGGGGGCTAAATAAAAAAAAATCAATTATTATAAATGCTTCCACAGGTGCTTCAGCTGCTAAAGCCCCAAAATAATAAAAAGAGCGTGGCCAGTGTGTTTACTTCTATTTTTGGACATATATAATAGCTTGGGAATATGTTTTTGATTCATTAACTACTTAGGATAATCCTATAGAAGAGTCTAGAATTTTTCATTTTTATATAAATATGATTTGTACAAATGTCAGGGATTGTGAAAGTGGAGTTTTGAATTGGGATACATAGGTCCAAAGCTTGGACTCCAAAGAGAAAAGTACACCCCTTAGGGGAGTA
>NW_021451242.1:0-257 GCF_001605985.2 Dendrobium catenatum
CTATCAGCAAGGAAATCCATCGAACAATCGAATCAAGTCAATAAATCAACCTCTATACAATGAAATCATCAGGTCAATTGAAATCAATCCAATCAGCTCCCTAAAGAAATCTATTCTACGATAAATCAATAACCTATCAGGATCTGTCGTATCAATAATATCCATATGTCAATATCATATCTATATCAAGGTCTATATCGGTCTCTATCAATCGATACAGTCTATACCAATATCAATGTCAATATCTATAAATCATT
>NW_021451243.1:0-294 GCF_001605985.2 Dendrobium catenatum
TGATCTACATGATTTGGGATTTTTGGGTCCCAAATATGCATGGTCTAATAATAAATCTGGGCTAAGCAAGATTTGAGTGAGGCTTGATAGAATTCTAATGAATTGTGAAGGACTGAGACAGGCACCGGTTGCAATTGTCAAACATCTGGTTCGGCTTACTTCAGACCATTGTCCGTTGATGGTGAACCTTTTTGCTGAGAAACCGAGACCTGGGAATAGATGGATACGGTTTGAAGATATATGGATGACTTACCCTATCACTTGGAGGCTTGTTTGGAAGAATTGGAACAGGGA
>NW_021451244.1:0-217 GCF_001605985.2 Dendrobium catenatum
ATGTAAGTTTAATGTTAATTAAATGAAGAGAGAGAGAGAGAGCGAGAGAGAGCGAGAGAGAGAGAGAGAGAGAGAGAGAGAGAGAGAAAGAGATTGATGTGTTTTTTATGATTATTTTAGTTCAATTACTATATGAGAGAGAGAGAGAGGGAGAGATGGAAGACAATCTTATTCAAAATCAAGATTGACATGTGTATTTTAAAACAATTGTCTCTCT
>NW_021451245.1:0-645 GCF_001605985.2 Dendrobium catenatum
AAAAACTGCAAGTTTTCAATTCTGTACGCAGTGGATCATCCCGTACGATCGTGGATCTTCCTGGACGATATTACTTAAACGCTTTGAAACGACCCTATTGTATATGTGTACGAAATGTCTTCGTACAAGCTGATCGTCCCGTACGAACTAAGTTCATTCGGTAAGAACGGTTATTACTAGGTCGGTTACAAAAACTTCAGAAAACCGTTCTAAGTCGGTTAATCATCTGGACGAAAATCTTATTCGTTTGGACGAAATTTTTACAGAGAGCCGATCGTCTTGGACGATATTTAATTTCGTCTGGACGAAAGTTTTACAGAGAACAGATCATCATGTACCATAATTTAATTTCGTCTGGACGAAAATCTTACAGAGACCAGATCGTCCTGTACGATATTTAATTTCGTCTGGACGAAAATTTTACAGAGAGAAAATCGTCATGTACGGTAATTTAATTTCGTCTGAATGAAAATCTTACAGAGAACAAATCATCCTGGACGATATTTAATTTCGTCCTGGATGAATAGGACTTAGAAAAATTTTTCAAGCCAGTTCCTATTCGTTCATGTGCTCAATAGGAGATAACTGTCTGATCGTCACGTACAAATTAATATCGTCCCGTACGATTAGTATAAATTTTCTATG
>NW_021451246.1:0-2501 GCF_001605985.2 Dendrobium catenatum
AACCATTGATGCAATGTTTAGTATGTTATTTAATAATCTAGAAAATAAACTAGGGTTTAGGATCTACCGAGCAAGAATTGATGGATTTGGATATTTTAATCACGGTTGAATTTGTTGACTGTCAACGTGTTGATTCCCTTCAGACTTCAAGCTTGGATGATCACAAGAAACAGAGTTTAGAAGTTTGAGGCATACTAGGGCTCGGCTCACCGTCGATCTCGTCTCCAGAAAGCTCTAAACATCGGGAAAAGGTTGGGAAATGTAGAAGGGGCTCTGGGATTTCCAAACAAAATGCCAAAAGCCCTGTAGATGCACTTGGAAGAGAGATAGCTCAGAATCAAGAGTTTCATCCCCTCTACCCTATTCCAAGTGCTGAAACAGAAATGAAGGGCTGGGATTTATCAGGGAGAGTGCTGGGATGATTGACACCTGGTCCAATTGGTTCAAAGAGCAGAGAGCATGGCTGCCTTAGGTGAAAATGACTTGGAGTCATTTTTAAATATGGGGGACCACAAGGTTGGTAGGCTCGAATCTAGGTGCTACACCAGCAGCTAGGGAGATCAGGCCAGCTTCAGGGAAGCTTATGGAGTCACTCCCATGAGTTGGAAGGGCCTGGGCTGGAGTGGTGAATGAATTCAAATGGGTTTGACCATTTAGAGCTTATATGAGCTCTAATTGATCATTTGACTGATCAACAGGTCAAAGGCTACTGAGTTGGCACCATGACTAAGCTTAGAGTGTGTTTCAATGGCTGGGTAGACCTGGTTTAGGCTGGGTAGGGCTTGGTGGGTCGGGTCGATGGTTTAAGCATATTTCTTATGCTAAAGTTGATTGTTTGACCAGTCAACTGGTCAAACAGCCAAGATAAATTTGGGGGAGGATGTTTGAAAGCCTTTGAGGTGATTTGTGAAACGATTTAAGGAATAGGGACATTGCAGGATTAGGATTGTGCATGAAAGGAGATTTGACCAAGTATTTTGACTTGACTAAGTCAAAGTCATTGGGATGGGTTTGGGAAATGTTTGAGCACATTTGAATCATGTTTTGAAGTTGTTTTGATATGATCAGATAGTTGATTGAGTTATATATAAGGATTGTATTCAAATGAGCCGAGTTGACCAAGCTTGGGTCCATTTGATCTAGTCAACTAGGGATTAGATCAGAGAGACTAGTAGAGTCATTTTCACTAGAAGAAGTGTTTGAAGAAATTTGGTGAAGTTTAGAAGTGATTTAGAATTGAATTGAATGATAACTTATGCTTGACGATCGACTGAGCTAGCCTAAGCTAGCTCAATTGATCATGTTGATCAATCATTAATTGAGGGGATTAATGATATTAGATTAAATATATAAAGCTCCTAATGAAATGAACTGGACCCTAACTGAACTCAAGGGGTCAATGCACTATGCAAAATAGTACACTGAGGTGCTTACCCATAGTGTAAGACTATAAGTAATTGATTAAAGACTTGATATATAATTGAGAACTAGGATTTATAAAATCATTAATGAATTGAAGGTTGATTTGAATTTTAATGGGTTGATTTGAATTTGTTGAAGTGATTGATAGGTGGCATGCTATCAACCACTAGATGTATAATTAGGAGTTTGAAAGGTCCTGATGACCTCATACAAAAATGAAATCAACAAATGGACCCCCAACAGGTGTGATGACTCGAAGAGTAAATCACACCTATTAGCGTTGACCGTAGTGAATCAATGAAATTTAAAAGCTAGAGACTTGATTGAAAGATCTATTTTCATCAAGTAAAAGCTAGACCTAAATGAGAGATCGATTCTCAGAGGGGTGAAATTTAAACCTTAAATGGGAGATCGATTCCCAAATAAAGGTGAGTGTTCATACGGGAGATGGATTCCCAAATGAGAAAATTTAGAACCTGACCGATAGATCGATTATCATAAAGGTGAAATTTAAACTTTGACTGGAAGATCAATTTCCAAAAAAAGTGGATCCCAGACGGGAGATCGATTACCGAATGAGCAGATTTAAAACCTGACCGATAGATCGATTATCGGAAAGGCAAAATTTAAACTTTGACTAGAAGATCAATTTCCAGACAAAGCGGATACCCAGACGGGAGATCAATTCCTGAATGGGTGGATTTAGAACCTGACTGATAAATCGATTATCGGAAAGGTGAAATTTAAACTTTGACCGGAAGATCAATTTCCAGACAAAGAGAATACTCATACGGGAGATCGATTCTTGAATGAGCAGGTTTAAAACCTGACCGATAGATATATTATCGGAAAGGCGAAATTTAAACTTTGACTGAAGATTGATTTCCATACAAAGTGGATACCCAAACAGGAGATCGATTCCCGAATGAATAGATTTAGAACCTGACTGATATATCAATTATCGGAAAGGTGAAATTTAAACTTTGACTGGAAGATCGATTTCCAGACAAAGCGGATACCCAAACGGGAGATCAATTCCCGAATGAGCAGATTTAGAACCTGACCGATAGATCGATTAT
>NW_021451247.1:0-320 GCF_001605985.2 Dendrobium catenatum
TATAGAACCCACTAATATTGATCAAGCACTTTCAGATAAATTTTTTATATTGGCTATGCAAGAAGAGCTGAATCAATTTGTAAGAAATAAAGTTTGGAAATTAACTACAAGGCTAAAAGATCAAAGCATAGTTGGAACTAAGTGGGTATTCAAAAATAAAATGAATGACTCAGAAATTGTCATTAGAAATAAGGCTAGATTAATAACTAAGGGGTATAATCAGATTGAAGGAATTAATTTTGAGGAGACTTTTGCCCCTGTAGTTAGACTTGAAGCAATTAGAGTTTTGTTAGCCTTTGCTTGTTTTAAGGGTTTCAAAT
>NW_021451248.1:0-352 GCF_001605985.2 Dendrobium catenatum
TTCCGCATTTATTTATTTTTTGCACTCTGATTTCTGTGGTGATTTTGATTTTAATTTTGTGCTTTACATAAAGAAAAATTTTAAAATACCAATTCACCCCCCTCTTGGTTAGCCTCGGGCTAGTTCTTAAGGGCTTAACATCCCTAATGAACTTTCATAATCCTCTCCCCAAGAATGCTATCCATGTTTAAAATTTCACAAGTAGATCTCCCAAAATTAGGAATTTAGACTATATGCAATTTTAAAATAGTTTTAAAATACATATAATTCTATATGAATTTTGGAAAATAATGTAATTAAAAATAAATCAATTTATAAAAATAGGAAAGAGGTAGATCTACTCGCCACCCTA
>NW_021451249.1:0-271 GCF_001605985.2 Dendrobium catenatum
ATATAACCACTATTCCAAATTCTCCTAATGGTTCACCCTTAGCTATTCAGATTTGGGAGAAAATAATTAATATTTTAAAAAATTATTTACAAATTTGTTTTAATAAAAAGCATATCACCCAATATATTAAAATGTATGTAATAAAACTCAATGAACCCAATTAAATAGAAATTATGCTGAAAATTATTAATTTTTATAATTTTTATATATACTAATTACTATTTTTTATATTTAAAATATATCCATTCTCTAAGAAAAAACAAAATATTCT
>NW_021451250.1:0-318 GCF_001605985.2 Dendrobium catenatum
AGCGAGGAGTAGTAGTAGCTCAGGAGGCACTTACAGGCGGACGACTACACACCTAGCCACCAAGGGAGCTTCCCCAGGAGGGATGAAAGAAATTCCAAAGGAAAAAGCAACAAGAAAAGGAAATGGGGGACAGTTCAAGAGGCTCACTGACAAGGAAATGCAAGAGAAGAGAACGAAAGGGCTGTGTTTCCGATGTGATGAAAAATACATGCCAGGGCACAAGTGCAAGGATCGAACTTTTCAAGTTCTCCTCGTTTGTGAAGACGAGGAAGACGAAGAGGGAGGTGGAGGAGGAAAAGATGCATCTGGATGTGGCAG
>NW_021451251.1:0-248 GCF_001605985.2 Dendrobium catenatum
CAACACTTATATTAAGTTGGAACACTTCCGGATGGTTCCTGAATCTCAAAGTTTTCCCTTCTCTTCTCCATTCGATTCTGCTAATAACTTCTCAATTTTGATCCAATCCCTTTTGAGTTTCCAAAATTCACTTTTCTTTTAGATATCACTCCTATAAAATCTGACAAAATTTTGCCACTATTTTAATCAAGAGTTTTCGTAGGGAACTTTTTCTCCCTACGATATAATTAACTACGAGGGCTTGCGCT
>NW_021451252.1:0-209 GCF_001605985.2 Dendrobium catenatum
AACCCTTATTTCAAAATTTACCCTTTATTGTTTTAAAACTTCGAAAAATCATATCTTTTCCGTTTTAAATCGGATTTTGGTGTGCAACCCCTCGATCTTTTCAGAAAAATATGTATTTTATTTTGAAACCATTTCCATTCACTGATTTTGGCTGTTTTGGCAGATTTCTGCATTGGAGCATTATTTGATTATTTAATTATTATTTACTT
>NW_021451253.1:0-367 GCF_001605985.2 Dendrobium catenatum
CATGAAGATCAAAATGACAAAAAGATTTGGTGGCAGTTTAATTTGGACTATTTATACAAAAGACAAGAAAAATCGCCCAAAATCTGCAAGTTTTCAATTATGTACGCAATGGATCGTCCCGTACGATCGTGGATCATCCTGGACGATTTTACTTAAACGATTTGAAACGACCCTATTTGTATATGTGTATGAAATGTCTTCGTACAGATGATCATCCCGTACGAACTAGGTTCGTCCGGTACAAACGGTTATTACAAGGTCGGTTCTGGAAATTGCTAAAAACCGTTCTAAGTCGGTTAATCGTTTCGACGAAAATTTATTCATCTGGATGAAATTTTTACAGAGGACCGATCGTCCTGGATAATTA
>NW_021451254.1:0-241 GCF_001605985.2 Dendrobium catenatum
TTTTTAAATCATTAAAATGTATATCTAAATTTTTATGTTCTTTTTCTAAAACATTATATTTTCTTTTTAATTTTTTATATTCAATAACTAATTCATTAAAAGCATCATCTAATTCTTCATAAGAAATATCGTTACATACCTCTTGAGAATCATGATCTGATTCGTCTTCCGCCATAAGGCAAATGTTCACCTCTTCATCTGATCAACTTGATTCATCTGAATCTGGGTTGGCCCATAGTGC
>NW_021451255.1:0-238 GCF_001605985.2 Dendrobium catenatum
TTATTTAATTATTTTAGTTATTTATTAGTATTTTAAAATATATTAATTTAGTCAATCAATAATAACTTAAGAGGCGTCTAGGTTTACCTTTCACCTTCTCTTTTAGTCGTCGCTGTTTGGGTTTAGGCTTCGTTGCTTCCCAGGAGGTGTAGAGATTGCATGCGTCGCTTCTTCGTTTCCTTCGTGGCTGTTCAACTTCGCTCATTCGACGTCTTTCCCTTCCTGTCGGATCGGAAAT
>NW_021451256.1:0-302 GCF_001605985.2 Dendrobium catenatum
CAAAAGAAATTTAGAGGGATAATTGGATCTTTACTGTTTTTGACTGCTAGCCGACCCGATATCATGTTTAGTGTTTGATTGTGTGCTAGATTTCAATAAGATCTAAAAGGATTTTGGTATATCTGTTAGAAACGTAGAACTTAGGAATTTGGTATCCTAAGTTTAACTCTTCATTTGAAATAATTGGATATTCAAATTCTGACTTTGCAGGTTATAGAGTTGATAGAAAGAGTACTTCTGGAACATGTCAATTTATTGGAAATTCTTTAGTTTCTTGGTCCAGTAGAAAACAAAATTCAGTA
>NW_021451257.1:0-274 GCF_001605985.2 Dendrobium catenatum
CATATATTTTTTAATTAAAATTTAATAATGTAAATAATATTTCATTTTTATCTATTATTTTTTCATTTTATTTAATTACCTAATATAATTTTTTAAAATTTGTAACCAAATTTGATTTTCTCAACTTTGATTTTAACTTTTAATTTTCATTACATTCAGCACAACCGCCCGTTATTAATTAAATAAACCATGCACTAATTTGATTTTTTAGCACGACTTAAAATAATCCCATACCCAACACGCATCGACAACGCTAAAAATAATCAGACGCCCG
>NW_021451258.1:0-1242 GCF_001605985.2 Dendrobium catenatum
GGCTTGTACCTCCGTCAGCTCAACGACAAATACAGGAAGCTTTTATGAGATTGGAACAAGGATGCAGGACAGTGATGCAGTAGGAGGCCGAGTTAACTGCACTTGCGAGGTATGCTTCTCATTTGATCCCTACTACTGAAGAAAAATGATATAGATTTCTGCACGGATTGAATAGAGAGCTGAGACATCCACTAGTACCCTTCCGGATCCATGAGTTTTCTGAGTTGGTGGAGCGCGCCAGACTGATAGAGATTGATTTGGCAACGCCAATATCGAGATATGACGACATCAGGAGGAGGAGAGATGAAGCCAGACGAGAGAAATCAGGTAGAGAAAGGGATAGAGAGAAGAGAAGCAAGTATGGTGATTCGAGGGGATCTGCATTGGGATCTGCATCAGTAGTATCTTCTGGTTCCAGCGAGTGCATTCATTGTTGTCGACGACATGCAGGTCGGTGTTACTTATTGACGGGGCAGTGCTTTCACTGTGGATAGCAAGGGCATAGAGCAGCAAATTTCCCTCAGAAAGGATTGGGCGGAAGGACTGATTCAGGTACAGGACAGCAGAGGACAATTGGCTCGAGAGCCTACAGTGAGAGATCAGGGAACCGGATGACTGATAGAGCCGTCAGAGATAGTCATAGGGAGACTGTTGCGCCAAGACCTCCTGCACTTCCTCCAGTGGTGCCACGTATCTACAGTTTACAACATTATGAAGATCAACAACGACCAGAAAGTTCTGCTGGTAAGCTGATTTGACTAATTGATTGATTGAAATATGATCATGCATAGTGACATGTGATTGACTGGATTGTGTGATTTGTATGATTTTCATCGAGTTTTGATTTTGATTTGGATTTGATTGGATTTATTTTGTCTCGTTTTGCTCCGGACCCTTAGGGAAATGTCGGGACTACATTTTTTTAAGGTGGGGAGATTGTGAGAGCTCGTTCCTTTGATTTGCCTTCCAAAATCTGATTTTCCTTCCAGGATCGTCCAGGCCGATTTTGGATCGTCCTGGGACGATCAGTGCATGGCGAAAGTCAGTGAGCAAGGGATTTTATCATCTGAGAAAATTAATTATCGTCCTGAGATATCGTCCTGGACGATTGGATTTTGTTCACATCGTCCTGGACGATGTGGTGATCGGCCGGGCCGATTAGGCTTGTTTTAAAAGGAAATCAGCTCGATTTAATGAGAGAGAATATCTTTTTTTAAAACAAAATATCTGAGGAGAGAGAAG
>NW_021451259.1:0-1787 GCF_001605985.2 Dendrobium catenatum
CAAAAACGTCAGTTGTCATCCTTCTTTTTTACCAACAGAACGAGGCTAGAGAAAGGGCTGATGCTGGGTATGATGATCTCTGCCTCCAGCATCTCTCTGATCAACCTTTCGATTTTATCCTTCTGGAACTGAGGGTAACGATAAAGTCATACACTGATGGGTGACACTCCCTCCTTCAACACGATGGCATGCTCATGCTCTCTCTGCGGTGGCAATCCTTGAGGTGGCTGAAAAACCTCTTGGAACTGCTGAATCAACGACTAAATGGAGAGGGGTATGTCTCCTCCCTCCTCCAATCTCTCTCCCTCCAAACTATGCAGTTCCACCAAATACCCTCCGCCCGCCAACTAAATGTCCTTCACCATCGTTTTAAGAGAAATCAAGGATGGAGGGCCCTGCATCCCCCTTAATCACCACCTTCCTTCCATCCACCATCAACTCCATCGTGAGTGCTCCCCAATTCACTTTGGTGTCTCCCAAAGTTTGCTATCATTTCATCCTCAGGATGACGTCAGTACTCCCAAGCTCTAGCGATAGGAAATCTTCCCTCACATGTATCCCCTGGATCGTCAGTCGCACTCCTCTGCAAATCCCCTGACCTTTCTCCACCTTCCCCGTACCCATCATCACCCCGTAACAGCCGACATCCACCAATCTCACTCCCAGTTGGTTGACGACCTGGGTGGAAATAAAATTGTGAGTAGCCCCAATATCAATCAACACCACCACTTCCATGTCCTCTATGTCTCCCTTCACCTTCATGGTGTGATTCAAAGTGAACCCTATCACTGAGTTCAGGGAAACCTCAACTAGATCCAAGTGTAGCTTCTCATCCATCTCCTCCTCACCTCCCTCAGTTTCCTTGTCATCAAAGACAGTGAAAACTTGAAGAGTTCGATCCTTGCACCGATGCCCTGGCGTGTACTTTTCATCGCACCTGAAGCACAACCCCTTAGCCCTCTTCTCTTGCATCTCTTTCTCCGTCATCCGCTTGAAATTTCCCCGCTCCCTCCTCCTGTCTTCTCCTTGGTGGCCTCTCGGCTCCCTCCTGTTGCAGGACCTTTAGGTGATAGATGAGTGGTCTTCATCCTGTAAGTGCCCCCGGTGCTGCTTCTCCTGGCTCCCCACTCCAAATTCTTCTGATTTTCCACCAGTTGGACCAACTTCATGGCCTCCCCCAAATCACAGGGCATCAAAACCTTCACTGCTCCTCGGATCTTCGCCTTCAGCCCTTTCATGAAATTTTCCTCCAATACTGTATATGAGAGTCGCTCCACCCTGCTAGCTAGGTGCTCAAACTGCTTCCAGTAATCTGCTATTGATCCCTCCTGTGTCAGAGCAAAGAACTGCTCGTAGAAGTCTCCTCCCCAATCGGTTTGGAAACGCTCTATTATGCAGTCTTTGAATTCCCTCCAGCTCCTGATCGGCCTCCTCTGGTCTCTCCATTGAAACCTCGACAAGGCTTTTCCTTCCAAGCACAATCCGGCTGTTATCAGCTTCTCCTCCTCCATCAACCCATTAACGGCAAAGTACCGCTCTACCTTGTAAATCCACCCATACACGTCTTCTCCTTCAAATATGGGCATCTTTAACTTCCTCACCTTCTAGTCGCCACCATTTCCACTGATCCTTCAATAGTTTCCCCTCTCCCAAGTGTTAGGTGCGCCCCATGTTTCCCGGTCTTCCCTTGCTCTGCCATAGCCCCAACCCCCTTTGAAATCCCCCTTTCTTTATTCAAAATCAGCACCTCGGCGGCCGTAGTATCCCTCCTGGCGTTCCCCATACCC
>NW_021451260.1:0-733 GCF_001605985.2 Dendrobium catenatum
TGACGTCAGGCGGTGATTCGTGGGAGGTGAGAACCTCAAGTGGTGGTCTGACGAAGGTGATGGCTTCTAACAAAGGTGAGGGCCTCTGACGAAGGTGAAGGCCTCTGGCGAAGGTGAGGGCCTCATGTGGTGGTCCGGCGAAGCTCCGGTGGTGGTCCGGCGAGGCTCCTGCGGTGGTCAAGGAGGAGCTTCTTCCTTCTCTTCCTTCTCCTCTTCTTCTCCTCTTGCTTGGACCCCCTCTCATGAGAAATGAAGGCTCTATTTATAGATTTTTTGGAGTGGCATAGCTCGTAAATAGGCGTGAGATCAGGGGCAAATAGAGAGTGGTCGAATAAACGGCCGATATTGAATCCTACGATCGTGCACTGTTCATCAGACATTTGAAGACCTTAGTGATGTCAGAATTCAGCGATCTTTGGCTCATTGGATTCATCTCATCGAGTTGCTTGATTCGAGTATAAGCTCGTTAAAATCAGAGACCATTTGGTAACTCAAATTGTGATTCGAACCTTCCAATAGCACTTTGAGTCTTCGATTTACACTCATTTGGGCTCGGATCGAGTTGAATTTGGTGTCGTTAGGTTCATATTTCCAAGACACTTAGTTTGACTACAAGCTTGCTGAAATCGGAGTTTGGGTGTAACCGGATTTAATTTATGAAGTTTTCGGATTGGGTTTTGCCTCGAGATTCGTGCTCGATCAAGATAATTTCATGATGACTTATCAATTGTAA
>NW_021451261.1:0-253 GCF_001605985.2 Dendrobium catenatum
CTTAGAAAGCTTTTGGAAGGTTTAGAAAAGATGGGGACGATATTGTGAATGGTTGAGGCTCATGGATTTGGAGAGTCTTCTTTAACAAAATGAGGGTTAATGCTTGTTTTAGATCAAGCTTGACATATCCTTCATTCCCCTTATTTAGATGGCCTAGATTGATTTGGGTGGACCTTGGATTGATACAAAATGTTCTCCTAAGCTACTTAAATGCATGGAGAGGCTTGGAATTTAGTTTAGACCATGTTGGCTC
>NW_021451262.1:0-278 GCF_001605985.2 Dendrobium catenatum
ACTAATTGCTCTTCAAGACCCTTAGGATTCAAAACCTTCTACCCGTTCTACATCAAATAGCCAATGAATTTGCATCTAGTTGCTCGAGGATCAAGTTTCTCTTTGTTATGAGGAATTTTTATGAGTAAAGATAACACTTCAAAATACTTTACGAACAAAGTTGTTTGAGGTATTTAAATGGATAAATAATTTATTTAGAACATGTGTAAAACTCTTAAACTCAAGGAATTTTATAGGTAACCGATTTAAGATTGTTAAAAATTGCTTTCCTCTAATAT
>NW_021451263.1:0-403 GCF_001605985.2 Dendrobium catenatum
TAGGAACTATCCGGAAGTGTCCCAACTTAATCTAAGTCTTGGGCTTTATATTTTGGGTTGAAAGAAGATTTAATTAAAATTGAACATTTCATTAAAAATTTGGGATTATATTTTTGAAGTTTGGGGTCTTATAATCAAAGATTTACCCCAGATCCTAAATCTAATTTTGGACACTGGACCACAGTTGTCCGAACCTAACTAATGCAGTACAAAACTTGGACTTACCCCGGCCTGAGTTGGGGAGCCAGCTAACCACCTAATCAATTTAAAATATATGAATCTGGTGTTTTATGAAAGAGTGGAAGGGACGTTTTATTTAATGATTTTGGAGAGTTGGGGCCAACATCTAGAGATTTCCCTAATTGGCCCCTTTGACTTATATTGGGTGTAAAATGCTAAGGAC
>NW_021451264.1:0-369 GCF_001605985.2 Dendrobium catenatum
GAGCTCGAGCCGGCTCGCGAGCTACTTGATTATGATTAGATTTTGCATTTTTCTCATTTTTTCCCGCCTAATTTTTCATTTTGCCGCTTGTCCTTTTGTATTTTAAAAAGTAGAAACACTAGGATTTGTTTTTAGCATGAACCTGCAACATTTTTTTGGGAAAAGTAATTAATAGTTTTTTATTCATACTTTCTTAAAACTTCTCTCCTATATTAATGAAGATGAGATATAGGTTGTACTATCATATCAGAAGTCCTGTCATATAGGCCGAAATAGGTATATTTTTATTGAATAGCCATCCTTTTTTTAAAACTATGCCCAAACTCCTCTTAGCAGATTTATTTTTTTTAACTAAAAATATGTTAGCTA
>NW_021451265.1:0-205 GCF_001605985.2 Dendrobium catenatum
CTAGCAATAGGAGCAATATTGAGTTCTATGGATGTCACTTCCAGAGCTTCATCAATATTCTCCGTTATAGGAGTTTTAACTGGGTTAGAAAAAGCCTTTACTTCTATAGGAGTTGTAATTGAATCAATCAAATCTCTCTCGGCATTATTGGCAGTCAGCCAGTCACGTATTTCTCCTTGTCAACCAATTCATCTTCTTCTTCATG
>NW_021451266.1:0-273 GCF_001605985.2 Dendrobium catenatum
GGGAAATTCCAATGATTTAGTTGACGGGATTGAGGGGTTGAGGTGTAGTTAATTCTTAATTCCATTAATGGGTTTAGGAAAATAAATTAGGAATTAAAGGTTCAGGGAATTCGGCCAAGATTGGTGGGGGGATTTCAAATTGTTTCCAAAAAGTTGGGGATGATTTAGGAAACAATTCCTATTGGAATTATTTGCTGGGGCCGGCGGTTATTGAGGCAGGAGAGATTTAGGGAGGTGATTTGGGGAATCTAATTGGTTGGGGAAAATAGGAAA
>NW_021451267.1:0-1009 GCF_001605985.2 Dendrobium catenatum
CTTATTACAATCCATATATACAGAAAGTAAAGTGGTCGGGTTCCACTACCAACAAACCGGATTTCTAAGCCTATGACAGACGCAAATAAGTTTGAGTGGGATATTGGTCTTCAGGTCTTCAGTCTTCTTTGGATCACTCCTCCTTGGACTCCTTGGAACTCTCCTCCTAGGACTCCTTGGATCTCCTCCTTAGACTCCTTGGAAATCTCCTCGGACTCCATGGATTTGTCGCGGCTTGAATATCCAAACGAAGAGACAATTCCCCCTTGGAAGGGGGCATTGTCTTTTCTCTTTGGATATCTAAAGCCATCCCACTCGATCTCCCAAATAGAAGAAGACTCTCCCCTATGAGGATGCCTTCTTCTTCTGGGATTCAAGTGGGATAAGAATATCCACACTCAAAGATTATTTTTATAACTCTTAACAAATATTACAAATATTACATCCATTATAAAGCAGAAAAATTCTAAAGGACCTACATGGTTATCCTAATAAAAATCTCAAGCAGTTATATATGGAAATAAAAATGCTCAAACCATTGATCCTGTGCCAAGCCATGCTCTTAATTATGAGGGCTAAGCAGCTCCACCTGTGCAGTTATAATTATTAATTTAGCCCTCACTTTATTTAGGGGGAGCTGAGCAAGCACCTGCATAAAATATTATTAGAAATTATAATAATGCTCCCCCCCCCCTTTTATTAGCTTGAGCATGGCCACCTGCAAGGAAGAACAGTGTATATATACATATATATGACGTTCCTAACCTAGGGGTAAATCTAGCGCTCATCACATCATATACAGAGTGCAGAAAAGGTAAGAAAACACACCAGCAATTTCAAACAGCATACAATGAAAACCACGGAAAGCTCCGGCACACAGCAGAAAAGTAAAACCCAGCGGTCTAACCTAGATCTAGGAGTGGTGCCCTAGCGAACAATTCTATGTGTGTTTAAGGCTGGTGTGGTGTTTGATAAAAAAATATAGATTTAAGTATATATATAATTTTGG
>NW_021451268.1:0-564 GCF_001605985.2 Dendrobium catenatum
AAGATGATCATCCTCCATTAAGTAAAAGTTTGTAGTCTCCTTTTTAGCTTCAGTCTCAAAGGAGTCAGATATAGAATTTGCCAATAATGCCTTTTGGAACTGGTTATTGTCCTTATCCTTTTGAACATGGATTTTTCCTCAACCTTCTCCTTGCTTGGGTGAACCTTAAGTGTAGGATAATCAGCTCGTACTTGTCCTAGCTTCCTGTATTCAAAATAAACCATATCAGAAGAACTTTTAAAATTTTTGCTATCTTTATCTTTTTTCCACTTATGATGGTGTTGGTGATTCTTCTTTAGAAAGCTTTTAAATTACCTAGTGATTAAGGTAACATCATCACTTTTAGACCCAAAAGAATTTGTATCTGTATCGTTATCTTTCAGCGCTATAATTTTTTCCTTCTCTTCCCACTTGCATCAAGTTGTCTTTGGCTCACCCTTGCTCGTAAGCAATGAGTGACCCAAGTAAGTTATTAATAAAATAAGAATTCAAATCCTTAGATTCAGTAATTTTAGTAATCTTAGCATTAAAAGAAGAAGGCAAGCATCTCAAAATTTTATTGAC
>NW_021451269.1:0-231 GCF_001605985.2 Dendrobium catenatum
CTCTAATTTAAGTTTTATTTGAAAGAGCTTTCTTGGCACAATTTTTTTTTGAAAAAATGATAAAAACTTATTATAAACGAAGCCTTAATATGCCCATCTATTCATGTTAGTTGAGGACTAAAGCTCTAATAATGATTTTAGAATTTTCAGTTATGTAGGCACATATTTTATGTTTAAATAATTTTTAAAATATAAAGATAATTTAATTTAAATAAATTTTAATAAATGCTT
>NW_021451270.1:0-295 GCF_001605985.2 Dendrobium catenatum
AGTTTTACGCTGGCTGTCGACTATCTAACGCAACCCTTCACTTTTCTCATCCAGGACTTGGGACCTGGCAACGGCAGTGTTTATTTTTTTTTTTAAATTATGATGCATATAATTTAGACATTATAATGTTATATTTATAAAAATTATATCTTTATGCGTCTTATTTAGCATAGAAAAAAAGAAAGACAAGCTACTCATATTTGTGTACTACCCATCCCATAATTTACTAAACTTAAATAAAATAAATAAGCTTACGCTATAAAAGAAATAAACCTTAAAACTGTTTAATCATATC
>NW_021451271.1:0-278 GCF_001605985.2 Dendrobium catenatum
TATGTAATGGATATGGCTATGGGATTTTGTTTTCGATCATACTAAAAAACTAAAGATTGTCCTATGAATTGTCAAGTTCCTTGAGTTCCTTTTTTATCCATCTTTCAATTATAAAATATAAATCTAAGTATCCAACTAATTTTAATGTTAAAATATTTTTAGAATATTGGCTACCTAAATTCTGAGTGCCTATGTTAAATTCCATAGGGTTAGCTTGAAACTTAGAGTATAAGCAAACACTAAACATAATGTCAGGTCTATTTACAATCAAATAAATT
>NW_021451272.1:0-5960 GCF_001605985.2 Dendrobium catenatum
TTAGAAAGAGTTATGTGATGAAATTGTATGTGTTTTTTAAGGGTGATTTGTGAATGTGAGTGTTAAGAGTAAAAATGTGAGATCTTTGAATGGTGAGGAATGTTTGTTGAATAATGAAATATATTAACTTTGAATAATGAAAAATATGATTTTGAAAAGTCTGTGTTGGAAAATATATGTGTCGAATAGTGGATTATATATATATATATATATTGAAGGGTTTTAGATGGGAAAGATAAAGAGTGGATTATGGTGTTTTGAATGTGTAGTTATTCAAAGTTGAAGTATTGTGAGAAATAAAAAGTGAGTTTTGTGGGTTAGGAATGGTGAAAGTTGTGTGTATTTTGGAATGGTGCAATTGTGTATATGAAAAATAAGGTGTGTATGTGATTGCTAGAAAGTGACATGTGTATATCTTAAAAGATAAAAGTGTGTGAAAAGTAAAAGTGTTAGTGCTAAAAGAGAAAGTGTTTTGAGAGGTATATCAAAAAGAGAAAGTATATTGTAGAAAGGTTTTTGTGTGAAGGTTGTGAAAATTAAAATATTTGATTTGATAAGAAAAAGTGATTCACATTTATATATAAAAGTGGAATTTGTGTGTCTCTTGGAAAGATGGAAATGTGTTAGAACTTGTGTAAGTTTGGGAGATTAAAAATTGTGTATTTTGGAAAAGAAGAATAAAATGTGTATGTTGGGTTGAAAAGTAAAAATTAGATGAAAGTTGTATATGTGAAAAATAAGGTAAAATGTGTATCTTTGGGAAGTTTTGGAGATGTAGAGTTTATGCTTATATTAAAAAGTGATGTGTAAAGGTGAACTTGTATTTGAACTTGTGTGTAGAGGTAGAGATTTAGTTGAACTTGTGTATAATTTGGATTTATGACCTTTGAACTGATCTCAAGGGTTTGGGACTCATTTTGGTTCAAACCCTTAAGTAGCCCCTTAGTTTTGTAATAATTTGTTAATTCCTACGATACATCAAACTTCCCAAAATTCCTTTAATATAAAAAATTTATAACTAATTCAAATCTCAATGGCTAATGACTTCAATTAGAAATCTAGTATTCTCAAAAAATATAAACCTCCATAATTTGGTCAAAATCAAGGAGTCAATTATTTTAGGTTACCATAGGTCAAAATGGGTAAAACTCTAAAAATTCATAATTAAATTAGAAAATTCCAAATTTGAATGTATCCCTGTAAACAAATCATAATTAGTGTAGTATTTATTAAAAATATGAAACCCTTAAGATCAACTCTTAATTCTAAAGTCAAGTTTGCTCCTTAGAGTATACCAGATTAACCTAAGGATCACCAGTTTTCTCTAAACTCCAAAATTTTCCTAATAGGTTAATAATTAATTCATAACCAAAACCCTTTAAAATCAGTAAACAATCCTTTTATATTTAATCAATCCTTAATTACAACAAATTTTATTGTAACTTAAACACCCCGATGCTTTACTGGTAACCCAGGCCTACGAGGGCTATCAATTTAGCCTAAGAAGGTGAGAATAAACTTCACGGCCTCGAAGTTGAAACAAATGGTAGTATCAATTAAGTTTTAAAAATATATTCAATAAAATTCCTAATCCACTAAAACTTAAAAGGTTTAACCTAAATCCCCCTTTTAAGCTTCAACAAAACTCAGAATTAGACAACCTTGATTAATCACCCAACTTAGAATCTACCCCTGCCACATGACCTTCTACACACACTTTAGATGATGTGCTAGGACCAAACAACTCTAGATCTAGGTTAGGCCTGGGTTTATTTTACTGTTGGTGTGCCAAATTTTTCGTAGTTTTTCACTGCAATCCAACCAAAAGGTTGTGGATGAAATTGCTTACTTGTGTCTGTTTACTTTTTCTGCACTTCTGTGGATGGATGATGTGTTTGGCGATTAGATTACCCTTAGTTAGGTACGATCTGGATGTTCACACAGTTTTACTGCAAGTGTGAACCACGCTCATGGCAGGGCAATAAAAAGGGCCCTAAATTCATAAAAATTCATAACTGTTATAAATTATTTACACAGTGTGTTCAGCTGTTTAATAGCCGCCCAAATAAAAGGAGCGTGGCCAGTGTGTTTTACCTTTTTTCTGCATATATATAACTGCTTGGGATATAACCTTATTATATATTATATATACTATATTATATATTAACTGCTTAGGATAACCCTCAGGATGAGTCTAGATTTTTATTTTTTGATTATAAATGGTAATTTGTGAATTATCCAAATGTGTGTGAAAGTTATTTTGAGTTGGATATCATAGGTCCAAAGCTGGGAATTTCAAAGAGGAAGGATGCCCCTTTCGGAATTTATTCCTTTTCCATTGGAAATCAAATTGAATTCATACTTTTTTCTATATCCAAAGAGGAAAGAGTGGTCTTTCCCCTTAAAAGGGAAGTGCCCTTTATCCATCTTGGGTAGTTTACACGAAGATATCCAAGGGGTTTGAAGAAAATGAGTCCAAAGAAGAACAAGACTGAAGACTTGAGATGAGAGTGATCCCACTCAAAATAACTTGCGTCTATTATTAGGCCTTTTAGAATTCGGGTTATTGTTTAGTGCGTGCCCGGCCATACTTTTTGGGAAGACCCCTTGGTTTGTTATAAGCAAGGCAATTTATCCTATGACAATTATTAATTAGTTAATTTATATTTGATGTGTTGAATGATTACTTGGTGGAAAAATTTATGTCTACCAACGCAGATTTTTGATTTCTCCTATTTGTAATCGAAATACTGCATTGGAGAATAAAGACATCTCGAGAGCCTGACACAATTATCTACAATGGATCAATATCAAATAGGTTTTTGAAATTTATATTTTATAATCAAATAATTTCAAAGAATAACATTCATCTCAAAACGATCGAACATGAAATCTCATAGGAATATGTTTTAAAATATTATGAAATACGTTTTTTAAAAATTTTATTTTCTTTTATTTATATGGCGAAGAAAACTATTATATCATCTAAAAGACAAACATAACATTCTTCAAGTATCACAAGAGCGAGAATCGAGTTTTATAAATAATTCATATTTCTAAAGTTGAATATAACAAAGTATAATATTATATTATCTAAAAGATAATAATACAATTCTATCAAGTTTATTCAATTAGAATCATGGTTTTACAAAATATCTACGTTCCCAAACGATTCTTTCCCTGTTTTATACGAATAAAAACAAGGTTTATTCTTTGTCTGGGTTCTCAAATTCCTCTATGAGGCAAAGCCTCTATAGTTAATTACATCCTAAGAGAGAACGCTCTCTAAAGAAACTCTCGATTAAAGCAGTATTTCAATACCCTTTTTGAGTCAAAGTAAAAGAAGCAAGGAAACATGAAGTAGGAATCTTTTTCAAGGAGAAGTCAATGTTGAACACTTTAATTAGCGGCGTCTAAAGGAAGAAAAGGTAGAGGTTCGATTCTGAAGAAGCCAGAGCGACCTTCATATCTTCCTTGTTGGGCTTTAACATTTAGGAGAAATCTTTATATTTGTGGACATTTTATTAGAATTTGGGTTTTATATTCCCGGGAGGTGATGGACTTAGATCTAAAACGAATCTGCCTCAGAACTCTAAATCTTTAATTTTGGTCGTACAATAAAAATAGGTACCCGAACCTAAACTAATGAACGGTGCCAAATTGGCTTATCCCGGCCTGGTTTGGGGAGCCAGCTAACACCTAGGCGCATTTAAAACATCGGTCAGTCTCTTATGAAAGATGGTAGGGGTGTTGTTTAACGTTTTAAGACGAATTGGGGCCGACAATCTAAGCACAGTCCCTAATTGGCCTCAACTTATGCTAGGGTGATTTTAAATTTCGTCTAAAAATGGCAATTAATATATTTTTAGACTCTTTTTAAATTGTATCTATGCAATGCATGCTAATTGAACTCGAATGCATAAAATGATATATGAAAGCAGTTATAAAATTAGGCTTAAAAAATAAGGTTTTTTCCTAGAGATTGCACAACTTCCCCTTGACAGAACGCACCCCTCATTAGGTCAGTGGTCTAGCCAGAACCCGAGGCGGGGAGGTGCCATACAAGGATAGATAAAAGTAATAAATATGCCTTATGCGATCTCTCGGCGGTCCCGAGCTTTACTTCTTAGAACGTTAGACGTTACTATGTGAGCCCTAAATTTTTTTTACTTAATTTACAGTAAAAGAATATTTTTAAGCGTCCTTACGAAATAAAATCCTCCGATTCGAATCCCAGCTAAACAAAACCGGCATGCAAGGTCCTAAAAAAAATACTAAACTCAAAACAATTAAAACAATCAATTTTAATAATCCAAATATTAATAGTCCAATGTCATATTACAACCAGAATTTTGCAGAAAAGTAAAGTGGCCGGGCACCACCGACACCAAACCCGTGATTCTTAAATCCCTAAGAATGACGCAAGTGATTTTTGAAATGGATATACTGTTCCTTAAATCTTCATTTCTTCATCTTTCTTCTTCAATCTCTCTTTGAGTCTGTTTTTTTCTTCCTTCTACGAACTTCTCGGTCCGTCGGATTCTGGATATCCAAATGAAAGAAACTCATCCCTATGAGGGGTATTTCTTTTACTATTTGATAATTGAAATCATCCTAATTTGGCTTTCTAAAAAAAGAAGGAACAATCCTTTAAGGTATATTCTCTTTCTTTCAGATTCCAATTAATGATGCAATATCCATTTTCAAATCACTTTCACAATTTTGACTCTTTATCATTATCATATACATTCCACCATTTTCCATTTCATAGAAACAGAAGACACAACTCTGGCCACCGCAGAGGTTATCCCTACAGCAGTTTATTAAAAATTATCCCAAGCATGTTTATATTTCTTCATTTGAATTAATCCAATTCAGGCCACAACTTGGCCACACTCTTCTTATTTGGGGCTTAAAAACTGAAGTACCTGTAGCAGCATTATATATATTAAGTTTTAGCCCCCTTTTCTGGCCTGCAATGATGGTGGCCACCTTGCAAAATATTGTTAAATCTAGATCGATCCTAACCTAGGTAATCTAATCGTACAAATTCACTAACACAAGAGTGTAGTAAAGATAAGTAAACAAACACACCAACATTTAACACACATGCAATGAACACCGAGAAAAAGCCTCGTACAACAGTTGCAATAAGAAATAAACCACCGCCTAACCCTAAAACTTAGAGTTTCGGTTGTCCTACAAACAAATTCTAATTGTGTATAGGTTGTGTGGTTTTGATATGTCCAATTGTAGGTTAATTATGGCTTAAAGTTTTTTAATTGGATTGAATTTATTTAAAAAATGTTCACTAATCCTAAGGTAGTAAGGTCCCTAAGTTTCTATGTTTATATTTTTTCTACTCCTATAAGTGTGCAGGCATCCTATAGTCTGTTTCTAAGACCGGTCCTTAATTTATTGTCCTTAATGTGTCACTACTTATTACTGGAGTAAAAATTTTGTTATATACTAACCCTTAAGACTTTAGCGTATGTTACAAAGGGAGTTTAGGGATCTAAAGAACAAAGTAAATCCTAATTAAATTGAAGTTACTACAGGGACCCTAAAAGGGAATGGTTCAACGAACACCTACATCAAGGGGTCCCTACAAGGTTTCTCTAAGTTTATGAAATACTCACAGTCACGGGGGCAACGACCGGTTGGTTCCGCCCGTAGCACTCTATCCGGTTGGATAGAGCGATGACCGTCAATTAGCTCCTTGTCACTTTTGTTCCCTCGATCTACCGTTCCTCGAGTTTTCATGCCATATAGAGAAGAAATAAAGAAAACAGGGATTAGAAACAATTTAATATAATAATATAATTGAAATTACTGAAAATAAAGACGTACCTTTCTTTTGGGCTTGAGCTCCAGCACTGTTGACTTACTTTGAACGTTTCATTTCTCTACTTCTTTCAATACACACACACTTTTCCTTTCAAATCCTCACAATTCTCTCT
>NW_021451273.1:0-319 GCF_001605985.2 Dendrobium catenatum
CGATTCTGAAGATAATGCACCGTTAAATGAGTCCGAATATGAAGAAATTGTCCAAGTGCAATTGAAGAGTGGTAAAACACTACCGTCTCCACCAAAGAAAGAAATCCTTGATAAAGACAAAGGGAAGGAGATTGTCGTTAATGAAAATATCATTCTCAAAGATTCCAAGAAAAAGGAAACTCCAGCTAAAGGGGTAGATTACAATATCTTATCCCATTTGAGAAAGATCCCAGCACAGCTTAGCATATACGACGCTCTGGTGATGTCCAAAGATCTTCAGGAGACCTTGATTCAGGCTCTCAAGGACCCCGAAAGATAT
>NW_021451274.1:0-214 GCF_001605985.2 Dendrobium catenatum
ATCCAGATCGTCCTGGACGATCGTGGAGCAGATTTTTGATATTACATTACCTACCCATCGTTGTTTGTCCGGGTGGTGAAGAGCCGGGCAAAGCCTAGGTCCCGAGTTCAAATCCCTTGGCAAGCAGTGAAAGCCTTAAGTGTTGGCCCGTGTAAATTGGTGTGGGTTGCATGCTAAGTCGACCGGGGTTTTCACTGGCCTAAGGACAGTGCTT
>NW_021451275.1:0-270 GCF_001605985.2 Dendrobium catenatum
AAACTACTAAAATATTGAAGTGGCTTCGTTTCATAAGCTTTGACAAGTAGCAGTTATTTTTCTTCTAATTATGGTTGATAAAAAAGATTCACTATATTAGGAAATGTTATATTATCTTAAATAATAAAAATAGTAGTTAAAAGCTGTCACAAATGAATCCTATAATTATTTTTTTGTTCATCAGCTAGGAAGGACGCACACTTTAATGGTTCATTTGATTACATATATATATTATATATATATATAGTAAATTAAAATAATTATATCATT
>NW_021451276.1:0-208 GCF_001605985.2 Dendrobium catenatum
TCAATTAAGGCATAATTTTTGAATATCATCCAGGCCGGTCAATGATCGTCCTGGCCGATAATTTAAAAATACAACATACCTTAATTGTCTATGGCGGCAACTTCTTTCTATTTTGAGCATATCGTCATGGCCGATACACGTATCATCCAGGCCGAAATGTTAATGACAGTTGCCTTAATTAAAAATCCTTATTTAGACTTTCTATTTT
>NW_021451277.1:0-1168 GCF_001605985.2 Dendrobium catenatum
CATAAAATTGCCTAGGAAAAAAGTTATATTTAATACGCTATATTTTTGTACATGATTATTAATGTCTACATTTCACTTTTTTGAAATTCTCGTGTTATGAGAATGCATTTCAAAATTTTTCGTCAGACTGGGGGTATTTTAAATATTTATTTAGATAGACATCGTGCTATGCATCGAGATCGCCAAATAATTATTTTAAATCTCAAAATTCTAAATTTATTCTATTTTAAAATGTCCCTATGAGACGAGAGAAATTTTAAATATTTATTTGGGTTGACATCGTGTTATATTCCGAGATCCCCATATAAATATTTAAAATTATCAATCCAAATGTTCCTTTATACTAAAGAATACAAACCTTCTTTTTCAAAGCAATTTACAAGCAATCTTTTAAAAAAATTTGAGACATCACCTTCTCTAATGTACAAAGATTTTAAAAGTAAAGAAAGAGAATTTTATGGCTACACACTCTAACAAATTGAGCCAAAACTGCTTGAAATCTTTCAATAGCCTGAAGCTTTCAAATGGGTGTAAAAGGTCAGATCCAACACGGTCAAATATGACCAGATCACTATCAGCTCCAACTACTCAACAAGGTATAAGAAAGGTCGTAGTAGAGGAACCCCCACTTCATAAACCCGTCAGTAGGGACTGTAAGAAGTATGAAGGATAATTTGACTCGACAAGTTCAAGGAGACTCAAGCTCGATCTCCCTCTGGTCAACCTCTTATAGGCCGACTGACCTCTTGATTATCCATTCTTGAGAGAGAGAGAGAGAGAGAGAGAGAGAGAGAGAGAGAGAGAGAGAGAGATTTCTCTTACCTATCCCGATTCCTCCAATCCCACCGACCCAGCTCTTCGCTCCTTCCACAACCTCTCCTCCTACCGAATTAGAAATCATGACATTTTGAATGGAAGCAACATTGGGAGCTGCTTGCTGTGAGGGTAAATTTATCCCCTTCGTGCGCTTATTCGACCAAACCTAGTAAACCCGATGAACTACAATATAGATAAATATGGGATTTGCGGCTAAAAGAGAGAAATAGAGGATTTACCTTAACTATTCCCTAATCTTACTCTAGTTTAGTGTAAATTTGGTTAATTTATAATTAATTTTTAAATTGAACATAATTAATTATATACTAAATATAATTAATTATCATAAATT
>NW_021451278.1:0-436 GCF_001605985.2 Dendrobium catenatum
CACCTCTCTCTCTTAATTAGCTTTGGGCCAGTTCATATGGCCTAACATCCCTAACGAACTTTTAAGTGATATCAAAGAACTTTTTAGTGTCATCTGAGTAATTTCAAGTGGTATCAAAGCACTTTCAAGTGGTATCAGAGCCTTTTTCAAAAAATAAGTTTTTAACAGATTTTGAATTTTGATCCATGGATAATTTTTCAAATCATAATATTACGGAAGGTTATTCAATCACCAGACCACCTTTGTTTGAAAATATTATATTTGATTTTTAGAAAATGTGCATGTCTATTTTTTTGCAATTGATTGATTTTCGCATGTAGCATATGATTTTAACTGGTTATTCATCACTGTCACGTATTTCAAATGGAATTAAAACTGACATTCCTTTTAGTCAATGGAATAGAGATGAACGAATCGATGCTCAATTAGATGCAAA
>NW_021451279.1:0-206 GCF_001605985.2 Dendrobium catenatum
GGAGAGATCGATCCTCCTCTCGAATTGAGGATCAAGTTTATCTTGCTATTTTCCGTGTTCCTTTCATCAAATCATACAAATTATCTACTGTTTTTGTGATTTTGTGCGGATTATTATGGAGAAAGTTCGCTGTTGTTCGAAGATTGATAGAAAATACTTGAGATCTTCAAGTGTTTCCTATCAGAAGATCGCAGGGTATGAGCAAC
>NW_021451280.1:0-293 GCF_001605985.2 Dendrobium catenatum
CGGCCACCCCAAATCATGACCGTCCCTTTTCCCCTTCCTCTAGCCGCCGACCACCCCTTCCATGGAGTCCCAATTTTGAAATTTCAAATTTTTGTGGCCATTAATTGTTTTCTAATTTAGCTCTTTAAATTACGTCATCAATTTAATTGATTTTAAATTTCGAATTTGAAATTCAAATTGTTTTAAATGGATTGCCCTCCTAAATGGAAGTTTTCTCTCCTTAAGAAAACTGAAAATTTATTTCAGATTTTTCGTAAAATCTGAAATTTAATTGGTGGTCCCCACTTATTCAA
>NW_021451281.1:0-568 GCF_001605985.2 Dendrobium catenatum
AACGCTATTTTGCCCCCAAATCATCGTTCTTTTTTTTTGCACCTTTCTCGGACGAGTTCGGTAGAGAGAAAGAAATTGCGCAAGTGAACAGTGCGACGCCAATATTGGTGTTGCACTGTTCAACTGCAATCAAATGGCGGAAGAAATAGCGTTCGGTTGCGACATTTGAGGGCCTCCATTCGGCTGTTTGCCGAACGGTTGGAGATGGCCTTAGGCTTCATTTGAGAAGGCTTTTTTACTGTTTTTTAACAACAATTTTTTATTACAAAAGTTGAAATTTTTGTACTCGAAAGTTGCTTTAAAAAATAGCAAAAAACATTAAAAAATGATGCCTTAATATGCTTTGAATTGAAGGTTATTTAAACATATATTTCGACTAACTAAAAAGTGACGGTGGTTTCTGATGATCGGTTTAAGAGTTGATGAGTCATAATTAAATACATCTTGTTGATGTTATACAGTAAGAACGCAATAGTAATGTTAATATATAGTTAGATTCTTTTTTGATATTCTCTTAATTACACAACATGAATATTTGGTTTGTTAATCTTAGATATACAATAGACTT
>NW_021451282.1:0-229 GCF_001605985.2 Dendrobium catenatum
ACCCTGGTTTGCAATAAGCAAGGCAATTCTGCCTATGGACATTTATTAATTAGTTAATTTATATTTGTTTTGTTGAATTGATTGCCTTTAGGATTACTTACTTTTCTTAGTTTTTTGGCGATTGTGTGCCGCTTTTGTTTTCGCCTGGATACGTGAGGGTGTGAAAATTTTTATATTCATAACTATAAAGTTTAAATTTTAGTGAGTCTAAATAACATAGAAAGATAAC
>NW_021451283.1:0-506 GCF_001605985.2 Dendrobium catenatum
CCCCCCCCCCCCCCAAGCCTTCCCTAGGCGTGTCAGAATTATCTGGCTCGTAACCTCCGTTTTCTCATTTTCTTAAGGATGGACGACAGTTGTGTGGACTATCTTAATATAAAAATCATTATAGAAAGATGCTAATATTTTTTTCAGTAAATTGAGTCCCATTGTCGGTGATGACCCTTACAAGAATGCTAAAATGATATATTAGTTGAACTTGTCTCTAGACGGAGATTACAGACTTATAATCATTACAATAGCTCCATGCCAAAGAAAAAGACTTTTCCTAGATCTGGATAGCTTGCAATCCGGTCAACCGTAATTGGATTCATGTTTAAAGGAAATAGTTTGTGCATTCTAGACTCAACATGACTCAGTTGATCAAGGAACTTTATTGTGGTGGTCTAACAACTCATGAAGAGCGAGATAAGACTCTAGAGTTTCTATTAAGTCAATTATATTGGCCTCACTTACGTAGACATGCTGCACGGTTCATGGAAAAATGCTCTGTT
>NW_021451284.1:0-488 GCF_001605985.2 Dendrobium catenatum
AGAAAACAAATAAATATTAAGAAATTAGGTGCCAAAATGAGTTTAAATGTCTTAGAATTAATACATACTGATATTTGTGGCACATTCCCTATAGCTTCTTTGAATGATCATCAGTATTTTATTACTTTCATAGATGATTATTCTAGTTATGGGTACATATACTTAATACATGAAAAATCGAAATCTCTGGATGTATTTAAGATCTTCAAACTGAAGTTGAAAATCAACTTGGTAAGAAGATTAAAGCTGTCGAATCTAATCATGGTGGTGAATACTATGGTAGATATGATGGATCAGGTGAACAACGTCCAGGCCCTTTTGCGAGATATTTAGCAGAATGTGGTATCATTCCTCAATACACTATGTCGGGGACTCCAAGTCAAAATGGTGTAGCTGAGAGACGAAACAGAACCTTAAAGGATATTGTTAGAAGTATTATTAGTCATTCTTTTTTACCAGAATCACTTTGGGGAGATGCCTTAAAGACT
>NW_021451285.1:0-202 GCF_001605985.2 Dendrobium catenatum
TTGAAAACTCATAAATAATTCAAGAAAAATCCAAATTGACCAAACTCACTTGCATTCAACTCATAATAATCTCTAATATTTATAAAAAATGTTAAACTTCCAGAAATCTGTCAAAATCAAAAAGTCAACAAACCGGTCAACTATAAGTCAAAATTAGTTCAAAACTTCAAATCTTTGTAATAAAATGTAGAAAAATCCGATT
>NW_021451286.1:0-693 GCF_001605985.2 Dendrobium catenatum
TCCTTATCCAAAAGGCTTTATGCCACCGACTTTTAAAATTTTCATTGGAATAGAAAACCCGAGATAGCATCTAGCCCACTTCAGAGCAAGTTGTTGCAATGCGGAAGTGTCAGATGCTAAACTATTTTGCCAATTTGTAAGTAGTCTGTCCGGCATCACTTTTGAATGGTACGCTGATCTGCCCAATGGTTAAGTAAAAACTTTTAGCGATCTAGAAAACATTTTCCTTAAAATATTTTCTGGAGCGCAACAACGAACTACTGTGGGCGACCTTGTTGTTGAGAAATAAAAGCCGGGAGAGTCTCTGGTCGAGTACATCTTGAGGTGGCGAAACTTCTCGATGAAGTGTGAACCCCGGTTGCAAGAGCAACATGCGGTGGAAATCCTCCTTAAGAATATCCACGGCCCTGTTGCTTTTCTCCTGAAGGGTTTCACCATTAAAACTTTTAAAAAACTTCTTAATAAAGCTAGCAATTTGCAGGAAGAGGCTCATAAGATGCCATTCCTACGAGAGCAGTCTGAAGACAAGAAGGGTACCATACTGGTTAATACTTTTGAGAAAAAGGCAGTAGTGTCAGCACTCAACAAAGGAAAAAGGCCAATGACTAGCCAGCCCAGTGTTCCTCCACCACCGCCACCACAGCCAGCTCAGAGATAGCCCTTTCAGGTCACTCCCCAGTACACCAGAGATCC
>NW_021451287.1:0-255 GCF_001605985.2 Dendrobium catenatum
GATGTTATAAAGTGGTATGTATGTAAATTTCCCAATATAGAAATAACAAAGCTATTGCTTGTTGATCTAATTGTTATATGGTGGAAGGCTGGGCCGTACGTTGGCTGGCCTATATATAACCTCAGTTTATAGGTAGCAAAAGGGCCAATATTTCTTTTGAAAAGCGGCCCACAGAAGCAGCTGGGCTATCTCCCTATCTCTATGATTCTTTTATTATTTGTTCTATCTTTTGCCTATAGATTATTAAGTGAACTT
>NW_021451288.1:0-225 GCF_001605985.2 Dendrobium catenatum
AGATGCGCACGGGTGGATCTACAAGGTTGAAAGATATTTCGCCGTTAATGGGTTGACGGAGGAGGAGAGGTTGACAACAGCAGGCCTATGTTTGGAAGGGAAAGCTTTGGCTTCGTACCAATGGAGGGACATGCGACGACCCATACGGAGTTGGAGGGAGTTCAAGGATTGTTTGATAGAACATTTATGAACCGGTAGGGGAGGAGATTTCTACGAGCAGTTCTT
>NW_021451289.1:0-201 GCF_001605985.2 Dendrobium catenatum
AAAGCATGTATTGGTGGTCATTTTGTTGCGTTGCGAACCTCGAAGGTGGGTTGTCAAAGGTTTAGGGATTGGAGAGTTATACCTTTATATTCTCGCGATGAAGAGGATTTTAAAAATGCACAAATACCCTCTCCATTTTTTAAAAATATTTCTTCTTTATTTTTTTGAAATCTCTCGTTTTATTTTTTTCTCTTCTTCTTC
>NW_021451290.1:0-205 GCF_001605985.2 Dendrobium catenatum
AATTCCAAGAGACAAACTTAATTAAGGACATAAAAATAATAAAAATTACATTTAATTAAAGATAACTATGAGCTAAAACTTAGCAAATAATGAGCTAACCCTTAGTTCAATAAGTGAGACCAGCTCATAAATGAGCTAAATTCCAGCTCAAATTTGATTGAGCTTGTAGAAAATCAATTTATTTTGGACATGAGTTGAACCCCCC
>NW_021451291.1:0-257 GCF_001605985.2 Dendrobium catenatum
TGGTTTAAGGATCTTAAACCATATGCAATTGAATATGTTTACAAAAATAAAAAATCTACACAAATGCTAATGATACATGAAACAGATATATATGAAAGAGCTGATTTTATTAATATTGAATTTATCGGTTACATCCCAGAATTTTGCAGTAAAGTAATGGTAGCCAGGTCCCACCGATAACAAACCTGGATTCTAAGCCTACGAGAAAGTAGAATTAAATATAAATGCTTATGGTCTTCAGGCTCTAAGTTTTCTAT
>NW_021451292.1:0-220 GCF_001605985.2 Dendrobium catenatum
GGTTCGAATACAAGTTAAGCTTATAAAAATAATTTTTGCAAGAGAAAATAGCAGGTTGATTTCTTTTAAAAAGAAATTTACCTCTATCTTCCTTAAATTGTAATTAAAACTTCATTGTGGTTGACTCCTTTAAACACTTAAAGAATATGGCCTATGGTTATCAATGCTAAAAAGAAAAGTATATTCCCTCCCTCCCACCACTTGGGTGGATTAAGGCTTC
>NW_021451293.1:0-273 GCF_001605985.2 Dendrobium catenatum
TCGTTTCAGATCGTTTAAGTAAAATCGTCCAGGACGAACCAGGATCGTACAAGACGATCCACTGCGTACAGAGTTGAATACTTGCAGTTTTTGGGTGGTTTTTCTTGTCTTTTGTATAAATAGTCCAAATTAGACTGTCACCTAATCTTTTTGTCATTTGATCTTCGTGCCTCTTGAGAGAATTGCTAAGGAAAGAGTGGAAGACAACATTCAAGGGAGGATTCCTACCACTGGAGAAAGAAGGCTTCACTTGGAGTTCAAAGGTAAGAGTCT
>NW_021451294.1:0-333 GCF_001605985.2 Dendrobium catenatum
TATATATATACATTATTAGTTGGATCATAGGCTCATAGGTTTTACTTCAAATGTTGTATTTTTAGAGGGCTATTGATCATTTAAGAACTTGTATCTTTCATTTATATTGACGTGTAGGCCATGTTGTAAGTTTTATCCAAAAAATAAAAAATAACCCAAAATTCCTTTCAATACACTTCTTTTATTACATTTCATCCTTTTTACTATGCATTTCTTTCTCATCAAACCAAAGAGCCCCTTAATTTCTCTAGAATCAAGTAAGTGGATGAAAAAAAAAAATCATTTCAACTCATTTACTATTTCCATTTTTCATTTCTTTGACATTTCCTCTCT
>NW_021451295.1:0-200 GCF_001605985.2 Dendrobium catenatum
ATGGCTGATTGATACGATCACATTGTCCGGGACGATATTAGGATCGGCCAGGACGATGTCTTGGATGATTTACATCGGCCAGCTCATATTCAGAGCGATGATCATGATTATTGAAATCAGTTTTAAACTAATCGGCCAGGACGATCGTGAGATCGTCTAGGATGATGTAACCAATTTTCTTCTGATCGTCCCAAATCGTC
>NW_021451296.1:0-293 GCF_001605985.2 Dendrobium catenatum
TAAATGGAGTCATAGTCATAATCATCATTTGAAAATTTGACCTGCCTGCTCCATTCATCCGTGGACTGGCATACTTTCCTAGATTTAGCAGGAGTATCATCATCTTCGTCTGTGTCACTTCCCAGATGAGGTACAAGCTTCTTTTCTCTTGGAATGGTCGGCTCTTTGGGAAGAGTCGGCACTGCCTTCTTTCTCCCCACCTGCTTCTTCTCACCTTCTCGTTCAGATCTCTTTGTAGCCTTTGAGTTTGATGCTTTAGCTTCGAGAGAGCTCGAAGACTTTTGCTTCTTTGG
>NW_021451297.1:0-568 GCF_001605985.2 Dendrobium catenatum
ATTTAAGCTTGTGTCCAGCTCCAGCTCCTGCGTCATTAAGGGCAGGATTTTTTTGGAGAAATTAAAGTTTTAAAGGTCTGTATCAAAAGTTTTGGTATGAATTAATCTTATTTGAAGAGTTTTTATTTAGGGTAAATTTTCTTTTATGTAGTGTGGACGTACTTGCCTTAAATGGCCTAAATGTCCCAAAAAAAAAAAAAGTGTGGACTTACTTTGAATTTATGAAAGATCATTGTGTGTTCATTTTTATATACACCATTATGCTTTTTTTATAGTTAATCAAACATCTCTTCTATCTTGTTGGTGTAGCCTTTATTGAAGTCCAATTATAAAAATCTTATATCTATTTTCTTATATTCTTAATATTTGTATTTATTTTTCATGTCATCATATATATTCATCATTCATGACACCTTGTGTCAATTTTTGGTTCACTTATTTTGCAAAATGGTATTAGTATATAATGTGAAAAATAATGCCCATAATTAAGATGAAGATCATTACTTTTATGGCTTAAAGAGTTTTTACTTTTTAATAATGAGATCAAAACCCTATTATTATTATACTT
>NW_021451298.1:0-216 GCF_001605985.2 Dendrobium catenatum
CTATATCTCTTGCTCTCTCTTACTCTCTCTCACTCTCCCTCTCTCTCTTGCTCTCTATCTCTCTCTCTCTCTCTCTCTCTCTCTCTCTCTTGCACTCTCTTGCTCTCTCCCTTGCTCCTTCTTGCGGGGCGATTTCGTCTGGGGGATTTTTCTCTCGGAAACGAGATCCAGCCGGCGCGATTTGTTCGGGTTTGCTCGTGGGGCATGGTTGGGGGG
>NW_021451299.1:0-1274 GCF_001605985.2 Dendrobium catenatum
TACAACCTCCCCTTTATCTCTCCTCTCTCCTAATGCCCCTGACCAAACCAAAGAAAATATCTAATTCTGATTATAAATTTTTAATATTTAATTTAAACTTCATTAAGGTTAATTTTTTTTTTATTTTTTGTTTGAAAAGAATTTATTACTGTTTCTCGAAGCAAATCTTAAGTATAAAAATTAATTTTTTTTAATAAAAATTTGATTTAAGAAAATGTAAGGAAGTCGTCCCAAATAAAGTAGAAATTATTCTGTGTAGTCCACCTAATGATCAAGAAGCGCAACAAAAAAATGACAAGGCGCGTTTTCATTCGCCTCTGGACGTCGTTCGGTGACCGCACATAATAATTTCTCCAAACAAAACCTTAATTTCACACTAACCCGATCATAAATTATTGCTTAAACAATTAAGGCTTCATTTAAGATGATTTTCTCACTTTTTTAAAGTAGTTTTTTAGTATAATAATTTATTGCACGAAAAACATATGTACTAAAAATTGTTGTAAAAATCAATAAGAAAGTTGCTCCAAATGGAGCCTAAATTTAAAAAAAAAAATCATTATTTGTATTATTTATAAATGTTTTTTTAATGTCTTTCATACATTTTTTTTTTAGTTAAAACCCACGGAGGGGCCTACGTGTTAATTTCAAAAATCGGTTACAAAGTCCTTTAAAGGACCAGCCAGCTTACTACTGCTCCGAAGAGCTACAATCCAAAAAAGAAAAAAAAAAAAAACCTAGAAGCCGGTCGGTCCTTATCCTATGATTACAAAATTGATAGTAAATATCTATCAGGCTGTGAGACGACAGCACCCAAAATAGGAAGATCCAATAAATAGCTTCCGGCACGAACGTCCTGCAAAAACTCAAAAGGAAATAGAAATAGTAGAGAAAGAGAGGAAGGAGAAGAACCTTGCAAACATTAAAGCTCCCAAGACAACAATTACTAACGTGCCATCTAAATGAAACTTGCATTCGTTTAAGCTCCCAAGAGAACAGTTGATAGGTAACCTCAACCAGCATATACTTTCTGTCAATAATATACAAAGCTTGAAAGCAGAAAATAAGACCTCCAAACAAAAGCTTAATGGACCTAATACCCATGATAACAGAGAAGCCAAGCCTGGTAACAGTAGAATCATCTAAAAGACCTTTTAAAACAAAGATAGTCTGAACAAGATAGATAACAACTTTACGGTTCCAAGTAGACAAAATCCCATGAGGTCTTAAGCCAGCAGCAATAAAACAACAAACCAGCCAAATAGAAATACACA
>NW_021451300.1:0-914 GCF_001605985.2 Dendrobium catenatum
AAGACTTAAGAATGGGTAGATTAGGAGTATGAGTCTAACAATGTGTTTTGGTATTTATTTTATTTTTACTTTCTTGAGTTTGGCCACAAAATGCATAAAAGGCTAAGCAACCATACACACACACAGGGGAGAGTGTTTTTAAATGAAAACTTTAGAGTTTTTCTTTCTCTGTAGATCGTACTATGCAATGTTATTTCGTACCGTATGATCAGAGCTTTGTAGGACGATTCTGTGAATAGATCATACCGTACGAATGTAAACTGTACTATACGATATGTTCAAATCCAAAACCCTAGTCGTCATTTTAACTTAAGTAAGTTATTTTACGCCGTTCGTACTGTACGAATAAGTTTGTACAGTACGATTTATTTTAAATACTTACTTAATTTAACCCGTGATTAGTGCAAGAAATCCATACTTAATTATAATTTGAACATCGTACTGTATGAACCAATTCGTACAATATGATGAATAGATACTAATTATAATCGTCCCAAGGATTATCCTGGATGATCTCTTAGTTTTTGTCTCAACGTACTGTACGATGTCAATCGTACCATACGATGAACAGAGATGACATTTGATCTTCCTGGCCATCGTCCTGTACGAACAGTATTGTTGTGGATAGTATCGTACGATTTTAAATCATACTGTAAGAATGTTTTTGAACTGTTTGTACCACTTCATACCAGGACGAAGTCTTTTTATACATATCGTACTATACGATTAGAAACCGTACTGTACGATAGTAATGGCTACTTTGAGATTTCAAGGATTTTGAAGCCCATTTTTAGGTATCAAAATTGTAATGTTTTGAGAGGGTGAATCAGAGAGAGGAGAACGTGGTTAGGGAGGGATTCTAAGGGAGAGAGCTCTTGAGAAGTTCTTTAGGGCTTGAGAGAGGGAGGAGAAGG
>NW_021451301.1:0-275 GCF_001605985.2 Dendrobium catenatum
GGTGTCTCCTTGGCCAGCTACCGTGGTAAGAGAATCATCAGCAGTGATGATTTTTTTTGTTGTTTGGGCAAGGAGTATAGCTTATGAGGTGGATTAGTGAGTGTGTCATATGATCTGTGGCTCCTGAATCAATGATCCATAATTCCTTTAAATGATTTCTAGAAGCACTTAAACTAATAGAAATTAGAGTCTTACCTGAGAGTGAAAGTGAAGCTTCGACTCTTAGCGGAAGTGAGGATCGTGCGATCGGAAGTGAGGATCGAGCGGGTGCTCCT
>NW_021451302.1:0-235 GCF_001605985.2 Dendrobium catenatum
AGGAATATTAGAATTATTCCTTGTGAAATTCTGCTGCACTTCATTGTTGACATCATAACCGTCTACAGGATTCAATTGCTTGCCTTCCTTCTGAACTTTATCATTGTTCAATGTTGATTCCTCTATGTGATTACCCTTTGCTTCTTCCTTTTTATTATCTGCCATTTTCTTCCATATAGTTTTCTTCACTGGAGTGCGAGTAGAACCTCTAGATAGCTTCTGTATCACCTTCCTT
>NW_021451303.1:0-940 GCF_001605985.2 Dendrobium catenatum
CCTTCTCAGTCTCTGATGAATCTGAAGCTGAGTCCACTGAGAAAGCTCTTTGAAAATTTTTCTTGCCCTTCGTTGCAATTGGTTTCTCCACAACATTCTCCTTGCTAGGAGTGGCTTTGAGTTTTGGGTATTTAGTCTTGATATGACCAGGTTTCCTGCACTCATAGCAAATCACATCATTTGAAACCTTGGCTTTTTTATTAAATTTACCTCTATTCCAATGATGGCGTCTCTTCTACTTCCTCTTTAGAAAGCTTCTGAATTGTCTAGTCATCAATGTGATGTCGTCTTCATCCTTAGGTTGTGAGTGTTTACTCTCATACTCTTCCACATTTAGTGTTATGTTTTTCTTGCTTCGTGGTTCACCTGCATCAATCTTTCTTTGACTAACTCCTTGCTCGTAAGCAATTAGCGAACATGGAAGAATGTCAATAGAGTAAATGTTTAGATCTTTAGACTCTATAATTGCAGTAATTTTAGCATCATAAGTAGTAGGATAATAATGAATAATTTTATTAACCATTTCAGCATTAGTTAGTTCTCTACCCAGTGCATGCAAAGAGGTGACTATTTATGTGAATCTTGTGTACATATCAGAAATGGATTCATTTTATTTCATGCGAAATAGTTCATAATCATACAACAAGATATTAAGTTTAGATTTCTTAACCTCATTAGTCCCCTCATAAGTTATACAAAATCTATTCCATATGTCCTTCCAACTTTTGCAAGTGAAAACCCGCATGTAGTCTTCTGATTTTAAAGCACAAAAGAAACTATTTAAGCATTTGTCATTTAGTTATGCTAAGTCACGTTATTCTACTGTCCAGTCTACAAAAGGTGTTTCAACTCTAACTCCGTCAACTAATCTAGTTGGTTTTGTGTACCCTTCCTGAACTAAGATCCACATATGATAATCAAGTGACTGTAAAAATGTAAA